>NW_007046029.1:321344-414689 GCF_000164805.1 Carlito syrichta
GGGGTGAAGGGGCGGGGAGGGTAAGGGGTAAAGGGTATGGGAGGTTAAGGGGATGGGGGCGAGGGTTTGGTAGGCGAGGGGGAGGGAGGTAAGGGTGAGAGAGTTGAGGATGAGGGAAGTGAGAAATGGCCAGAAGCTATGGAAAGGGATGTGGGGAAGATGCAGGTGAGGAAGGTGTGAGTGAGAGAAAGTTGGATATATGCCTTTTTGTTTTAACTGTGAAGTCATCTTAGTCCTACGAAAAGTTCCACAAATAGTATACAGAATCATGCATGCCCTTCACCCACAATCTCTTTGTGTTAACACCCTATATGGCCATGGTCAAATGATAAAAGCCAGGAAGTTGTATTGGTATGCTGCTATCAGCCACACCATTGACCTGATTTAGACTGTATTCATTTTTTCACAAATACCCTTTTTCTGTTCTAGGATCCCATAACCAACTAACTGCAAATGTCCCTGATCTTCTCCAGTGTGTGCAGGTTCCTTAGTGCTCCCGTCTCTCATGACTCTGACACTTTGGAAGAGTCCTTCTCAGTTATTCAGTCTAATACCACTTAATTTGGGTTTGTCTGTTTTCTTATGAGACTTTCTGTTTTCTTATGAGCTTCTATACTTTTGGCAAGATTGCCTCCCCCATGCACCCTCTGGGGGGCCTGACCGCACTATGTCCCATTACCAGTGATAAGAACCTTTAGCATTTAATGTGGCTGGCTCTGCTGGGTCTCTCCAGTGCTAAGCTACTATTTTCCTTGTTACTGTTTTCTCTTCGAGAGACACTTTTAGACGATGCAAATATCCTACTTCTCCCCAGTCTTCCATCTACTGATGACACATGACATTTTCTTCACAATGTTTCTATAACACTAATAGCTTGCATTTTCTACATGGGGTATCTTATAATCAGAGAAAACTATTTTAAAAACATGTTACTGCACATGAGCCCTCCGTGGTATCAGGAGAAAGTAAGGACAGCAGTAGCTCCCCAACAAGTAGAGTTAGTGCCAACAAAGCCTCTTGACCTTTTGAAGGCTGTGGGCAACAGCATGGAGCCAGTGCTGTTGCCAGGTCCTTCCAGCTGGCTGTTCTTGGACACATGATTAAACTTCTCTGGGCTTTAGCTTCATCTCCATAAAACAACTTTGCTGCCAAACTTCATTACCCAATGAGAAGAAGGATATAAAAGAACTTTCAAAGGATGCAAAAGGGCTGATAAATATCACATTGTGCTATTCTTGTCCCCATAGCTGTTACTACTGTAAAGTACCATGAAAAAATTGTGGAATTCAGAGCTAGAAAGCTGTCTCACTGCCTGGCTCTGTCTGTCTTAGCTCAGATTATCTGAATCAAGAGCCTGCTGAAAGATTAAAGAAAATGGCACCCACACATGTGTTTCTTCCTTCTCCTGTTTCTGGTGGCCACAGCCAGGCTCACGTGGGGCATACCATGGCCCTCCTCTCTTTCCCACATTTCAAGTCCATTTTCTCCTCCATGCCTCTGCTCTTGCCTATCCCAGGCCCCACCAACTTCACTCCTGGCAGCAAGAGGAGGGGCTTACCTACAGCACCATCAGCCAGGGCCCCTGCTGTGTCCGATGTACCACTCTGGTGATCTGAAAGGGGTTCCGTTCTATCTGCTGCTGGCTGATGGGGCTGCTGTGGAAGAAAAGACACACAGCAACAGTGTGACAGGAGGCTGTCTCAGAGCGAAATCCCAGATGGCTCACACTTCCAGTCCCTGGGTGGCTTTAGAGAATGGACATGGGGGCCAGAAACAAGGACAGAAGAAAGAAGCCAGAGCACATTAAGAAACAAGGCTAGAAACTCACCAAGGCTAGAAACTCTAGGAGGAGTTTCCCTCTGGAATACCCAAAGCATGTTAAGGTTCTGCTATCGACTACTAAAGCCTGTTTTTGTTGTTTCATTTAAGATCCAGGTTATAATCAAAATGTGAAGATGTACACAGCTATAACACAGCTCAGAGAGGGATGAAAAAGACCCCACAAGGACCATGTGCACTGTGTCACATGTCCTTGGTGCCAGCACGCTGCCCAGGGTTAGCTTATCATGGTCTGAGGGTAGAGGGCTGAAATGGGGCTGTGAGCTCACTGAGGGCAAGGGTCTTGCCTCTCACATTTGCCCAGGGCCTTGTATGAAGAAATACTTAAAAAACACCATCAATTTTATTTTCTATTTAATTGAAAACGTTCCAAAAGGGTGCACTACTTCCACAAGGGCTCAGCCCTTCATTAGCAGGGGCTAGGCCTGACGGGCAACATCTGCCCATGGGGATTCTCTGCTGCCTTTTAAATGGAAAGGGAACATGACCAATGTGCAAAGACTCATAAGGACAGGAGAAATCAATGCTGAAGAAGAAAAAAGATCCAAGAAAAGTCTACCTCTGCGTGACAGGTCTCTGCTGATCCAAGGCTGTGGTTTCCTCCAGCCAATGAGTTGAGAAGGCTAAAGCTTTGGTTTCTATCTGGAAAGAAAAATACTATCATTGAAATGCCTGTTTACATTTTAAATTGTTAAAACAACTGTGATGATTAGACAAAGGCTACTTCATGATCAAAGCTCTAACTATAAACAAATAGCTACTGTCCAACACTCTCAGTTCCAAATGCTTTTTAAAAAAAGTCACATACTATTAGTCTAGGTCATTGTAACAAACAAAAGGTCACTCAGTGGTTCTATCCGCAAATACTAACAGCACTGATGTCTTAAGAGCCCCCATGAACTAATATTCCATTGTTTTAAACAATTAGGAACACTTAAAAGATCAACACCAAGGCACTAATAGCAGATGAAATAGGCACTTGTGCTTTTGGGAACCAAGCTCTTACTTGGATATAAACCAGCGCTGCAGTAAAGGTAAAGGCCCCAGTGCTCTAGATGTCTGCACTAAGGACGGAGGACGAATCTCCAGGGATACTGAGCAAGACTACCCAGCATCAAGGACTCCAGCTCAGACTCCCAGAGTCAGCGTTTTTAGGACAGAGGCCAATTCCTCTCAGCCCTGAGCAGGACTCCAGGAGGCTACAGGACCAGGGAGGTTTGGAAACCCTCCCTTAGGATGAACAGGAAGGCATGTCCAAGAGAAGTTGCAGAATTCTCTCTCAAGAAGACAGCTTCATCCCACCTCGCTTGCCCCCACCTGCTGCTCTTGTTTCCCTTCCTCTAAACCTTCAAGCCTCCGACACTCTTTCCCTGCCAGGAGACAACCAATGTCGGACACCAGGTCACACAGAGCTAAGACAAAGCAGATGTGGGGCTGTCTCCTTCCTTCTTCCTTTCCCTGGCCTGCACAAAGCCCCGTCGTGGCCTGCTGGGAGCTGCCCTGCAGCTTTTCGAGCCTGATTGCTCCTGGAGCCAGGCCATGTGGCCCTTAGCCCAGTACCTCTGCTTTTAGGTGATGGGGGCTGATGGCACCAAAAGCTTTTCCAGCTGCACACACTCGACACACCAGTGTGGTCAAAGGTACCCGTGTCCACGCTTCTAGGCCCCTTCATCTCCTCATCCAGTGCCTAGGTATGCCAATCTCCAGAGAGGGCACTGAGATTTCAGCGAGGTGGGACATGGAGACTTCATGGCCTGAGGTAAGCAGATCTGTGTTGCCCTCCATCCCCAATGGCGTCAGAGCCAGAGAACGTTTTCTCAAATATCAACCATGTCTTCCTTTTGGTCAGCTTACTACTGGCTCTGAAGCCACACTCAGACAGGGGAGTACCTGTCCCGAGGACACAGGAGCACTCTATGGGACACCTTGAGCCATGGCCCACATGCACACCTGTGCCATGGATGCCGGCTGCAGGAGCATCCTGGTTTCTGTCACTAGCAGGCACCTGGACGTTGGGTGAGTTTCCGCTCCCATCCTAGACCTCTCCATATTCCAACTCATGGTTTACAGCTCTCCCCTGGCGGGCACTCCCTAGCCTTGGCAGCGGACTGCAGCCTGTGAAGGCGGCAGCACCACGTCAGCTCAGGCATGCTGCCACACCCAGGCAGTCTATGGAAACGCCTTGTGCTCAGCGGCTACCCTCAGGACGGGCGCAGACAACAGGAGATGGAGGGCCAGGCTGCCACTGCAGACTGGAAACCTCCATGCTCCTGTGGATTTCTGTTCCATACTCAAATATTATTCATCTATTCAAAGAGATTTTTTGAAATTTAATGGTTTTAGGCCATGTGTATTTTGCCACAATGAAAAATTGAAAAGAAAATGTAATGTCCCAATTCTAAAGGATAAAACAATATGAAAAAGTCAAAAATAGTGGACTGGTGGTCAGAAAATCTGACTTTTGCCTGACTCTGCTAACCTGTATGATCACAGGGAAATTAGTCAACCTCTCTGGACTTCAATTTTCTGATCTGTAAACCGAAGGGGTTGCTATACACATGGCTGTTAATGTCCCCTCTACTCTACAAGTTGGTGATTTTATAAAGTAAAGAGGCAGTCTTTAGCCTCACTTAACGGTAACTTGGAATTTCGCCCAGCTTAAGTATTTTTTAAAATGTAACCTAGAGAAAAATAAGAACTTTACATTTTAGAATTCCTTTAAGGTTCACAGATGACTATGAGTTTACATGCAATCAGGTTTCAGGCTAATTATAACAAGCTAGAAGAACTTTTGCTCATAAGAGTTCATTATGTTCCACCGCTTACGTTTTAAGAAAGTGAGAAACATATCCATTTACACAATTAGAAAAAGAGTTCATTTCTGTTTATTCAGGGCAGACTGATCACACACTAATGTTGTTCAAAAAATTTGGATGATGGTTTATACACCTACAACTTTAAAAACAACCTTTCATTTCGCCTAGTTCAGTGTTTATTAAAATTCTACCTCGTGCCTCATGTACCCACTGTGTGACTACATCTTTTCTTATTTGCTACACTTTCCCCCCAGGATTCTGCACAAGGAAATGTTGTCCCTGTTCTGAAGGATTTATTCCTTTAGCATGTTGTTGAAATTGGTTGACATGGATGGTTTTGTTGATGTCACAGAATAAATACTCATCTCAGAAGGAATAAACACATTCACCTACTCAGCTGATTCTTCTGCAACTTCGGGGATGCAGGAAGAGGAAGCTGTTAAGTGATGTAAAACAAATTATTCTGGAGGGCATAAGCATGCGTTAACTCTGGTCCTAAAGCATCTGATTCAGTTTCAGGGGTCCAGGAAGTTGGTACCCTAGAATCATAGGTAAAAATGAAGGTACCATGAAAAAAATCTGCTGGTGCTGGTCGTTAGTGCATTCTTCCAGGAAGAAACAAAACTAACGCCTCTAGGATAAGGATTTTAAGGGGGGGGGCGACACACACACACACACACACACACACACACACACACACACACACACACACACACGACGACCACCACGACGACGACCCCCGACCTCTTAAGCCTTAGGGATGACAATTGTTTTCAACATGAAAATGTGAAACACAGGAAATTGTTCAGCCATCTCTTTACAAACCTAAAGGCACATTGTTATTTTAGAAATACAAAATGCATTTAACACAATAATTTTGATTTATGCACCAGACATTTAGAGAATTAGAAACCTAGGCCAAAAGGGAAATTTTAGCATGGAGATAGGGGAAACTTTTTTTTTTTTTTTTGAGTAAGGGTCTCACTCTGTTGCCCAGGATGGAGTGCAATGAGTGACACAATCAAGGCTCACTGCAGTCTCCAACTTCTTGGTTCAAGTGATCCTCTTGTATTGACCTTCTGAGTAGCTGGGACTACAGGCATGTACCACCAAACCCGGGTTTTTGTTTGTTTGTTTGTTTTTTTGTAGATGCAATGTCTCATTACGTTGCCCAGCCTCAAATTCCTGGGCTTCAGCAATCCTCCTGCCTTGGTCTCCCAAAGTGCTGGGATGAGCCTCCACACCCAGTCACAAAGTCTTTTTTTTTCCTTTTTCTGCTCTTCTCCTGCTTATTTTCCATTATTTATCATGGCAATATAATAAGCATATGAATTTGGAGACAGACAAAGGCATAGATTTAAATCCTAGTTCTACAACTTATTGTGCAGTAAATCATGCCTTTTCCACAGTCAGTTCTATATATATGCAGGGGCTGTAACAATAATCACCTAACATGTACTGAATGCTAAGTACACGCAAGGTGATGTTTTAATTCCTCGACATCCAAGGCTGTTTTAAAACTTACAACATTAAAGTGTATCTTCTATACACATAGAAATCAACATCTCTTATTTACTGTATTATCCTCTTTTACAGAAGATTTATTTTATTATTTGCTTTTAGAGAATAAATTATAACTCAGACTAAGTAACTTGCTCCAAAGCACACAGCTAGAACCAGAATTTGAAATCTAGGACTCTCTCTCCATTAAATCCTGGTCACATGCAGAGTTCAGGCAGGTACAGTTTCATCTAAGTCTTGTTGTCCAAATACTGGATGTCACACAACCTTGGGTCAAGTGCAAACAGGTACTTTTATTCAGATATAGTTCTCGCTTGTTAGTCATTATGCCTCTTGTTTAGACTGTGATTTTCAATAATTAATCATATGCCACTCACTAACTGATCCCAGCCCAGGCCTGTAACTCCTGGAGGCAATGGTCAAACAAAACCGGTGGCAGACAGGTGGTAAGGTGCCACTGCCCTTTACTGTCCCTCAAGGACATGGAGACCAGGGTTTTCAGTCACAGTGTTACTGACTTCCAGGCTGGAGAACGCTTGTGTCGGGGACAGGGGTGGGGGGTAGGGAGGGCCTGTGCAGTGCATCCCTAGTCTCTACTTGGTGATGCCTCTGAGACTGCCTGATGACCACGGGAGACCACATCCCCTCCAACTGAGAACCACTGATCTGGATTGCCTAATCAGGACAGGAAAACTCTGACTAAAATCTTCATGTTTAAGGCAGAACTTGAAAAAAGTTTTAATGAAAAAAGAGAATTAAGATATTTAGAACAGTCACCCATTCCCTCTTGTCAGCACTGAAAATATCCTCTCCCTGCCCTGGGAACCCTCTCTGGATCACTCTGGTCCACAGTCCCCGCCCTCAGGCACACTTGCCTTTGCTTGTCCTTACTATTCACAGGGCTCTCTGTGAGTCCAAGCACCATCCTCAACTGTGCCGTAAGCTCCTCGCAGTCATGGACAGACACGGAAGGTTCTTCCATACCCACAGCTCAGCACAACACTGAGCACGCGGAGGGCGGCCACCTTACCCCAGGCCTGACATGACTGCCAGGAAGAGGTAGAGGAAGAATGTATCTGCTTCCAGCTCACACGTCTTACTCGTGGGTCAAGGTTCTCCAGAGCTATACCCCAAGTGACTTAGATGCCCTGTCAGATGCTTTCTGTGTGCATATTTCAGTGCTTGTCTATCAAGTAGACTCATCCGTCATGGCCTTACAAAGTTCAAGGTTTATCTGTATGTCAAGTCTCCTTCACGTCCCCTCCTTTCTGCACAAGCCATCTTCCTTTTATCGTGAACACATTCTCTTCCATTCATGTGATAAACATGATCAAACATACTATAACTACAACTAAGAAATCTCAGATTACATACCTGCTTTTGAATGATATTTTAAAATCACACCATACTGTTTGGGTAAGAAGTTCTTTTAAGAAAGCACGCCATCAGAAATTATTTCACTAGTATCTGAGAAGTAAGTCTACACTATTATATTACATTCCACTTCTGCTTTGCAAATTGAAAGGTTTTTGAAATCATAAAATAGGAGAATCAATCTATTCTCTTTCACTAAACACCCGCTTGAAAAAGGCAAATCTTTGAATCACACTATTAAAAACAGTGCTTATTGAGGCAGTGGACTTAAGGCCTGGTTCTGGCTCTGCCACTGACGTTAGATGAAGGCCGGTGACTCTCCACTTTCCTATGACACCTGAGACACTTGCTTACAAGTCAAGAACAGCACCTGCTAATACCTGAGCATACTGTGAACACGGCCAGAAAGTAATGAGATAGTTTTTTCCTTCTACTTCCCGATCATAAGCAATATGTTCATTGGTGAAAATGTGGAAAGCAAAGTATAAAGAAAATTAAATCACCAAAGACACTAATAAGTACCCTGGTCAGTGTCCTCCTCTTTTTTTCTATGCACACATGTACAGAAACTCCTAATAAATGGAGCTGGACATCAGAGCCCGCACTGCCTCCTCCGGGCCATAAGGGAAAGTTCAGCTCTGACTCCTCAGTTACCCCCAGAGTGGAGGCGACCTGTCAAGAGTCATTTAGACCCAAGCATGGGAATCATGAGAACAAGGAAACAGGCTCACCAGGGAGAACAAGATGCCTTTTCTTACATGGCTCATAACTGACTGAAAATTCCAAGCAAATCACTTTCAAGGTCCTAGGGCAGGAGGACAGCACTAATCCAAAGGGCAGTCCAGCAGGCATTTGCTTATGGATCATCTTAAAGGTGATTTTTAGAAACAACGTCTCATTATTTTACTCACATATGTAACCCCTCCTATCTTTGTCACAATTTCCTCACCCTTTTTCTCTTACAACACAATCTCCTCCATCCAATTATGTCTTTCACACTCATACAAATCAACATACAACTCATTAACCTTTGACCACCACACTCAGCTAGATACCATCAGAGCACACTGAAGTCGTTTCTTCAGTTTTACAATACTGGGTGCTGGGTTACAGGCAGAGCACTTGCTCTGTCCCCAGCAACTCCATTTCCTAGACAGGAATATGAACACAACCCTGCCCTGTCTCAGAGTTATCCACATCCTAGAGGCTGTGAGGCTGGGTCCAGAGACATATAGCCACTTTCCCCAGATCACACAGCAGAGACAGATCTGGTGAGCCAGCTTTGGCAGCCTTTCCCCCTCTCGCTGATCTGACGCTGGGTTGTTTGCTGTAACATTAGCTTCAAATGCTTATTAACCATCATGTACTTTGGAGACACATACAGTGAATGCATTAGCCGTAGACTTCCTCAGGAGAGCCACTCGGCATCACAGACAGACCCTGTGTTTTCAGTGCCTCCTTGAACCGGAATCCGGGCTCTCTACAATTAAATCTTCTTCTCAAGTAAATTCAAGGGGACATATTAATAGATGATCAATTCTTTATATTTATTATGGGAAAACAGAAAATTGTGCCATATGAAATAACTGTTGTTTCTGCTATCAAGGTTCCACTTAATCCTCATCCACCTCTGTTACTGGGGATTAAACTAAAACAAACTCAAGTCAACTCAGGGCTTTTGAAGTCCAGGGTCTGTTGTTGCTGCCTACCTACCGTGGTAGAACAAAGTCACAACTGTCACATCTGTTTAGTCTAATCCCTCCTCGCTGATGAGAGGCAGGTCACAGCATTTCTGTTCTTGCCCAGTGTTCCTCGGAGATACTTGGTAACAGACCCACTGGATACCCAAGAACCACCAGGACAGATCAAAATCCCATAGCACATGTCAGTGCTCAGGTGACAAAGCCAGGACAGGGCCTTCAGCATAACATTAAACTGATACTTTAAACAAGGACATTGTGTGTAATGCTACTTTCTTATGTGACAGCAAGTGACGACTTCATCTAAAAAAACAAAAGCCCAACTCATCAGGCTCCACTAACCATCTTCTTTTCCTCCCCCTTAAACTGACTCTGACTTCCCAGGGGCCTCCCAAGCACAGGGCAGGGTCCTAAGCACAATGCCTAGTCACTGGGCTTACAACCAGGCATCCCGATACACCAGGCAAATGGGAAGAGCAGACAGTCTCACTGGAGACCAAGGTGGGAGAGGAATCAGCTTTTATGATGTGCTACATTGTCACATTTGGCAAAAGTACTGACCCTCAGTTTCTCCATTCACAATAACAATAAAAGGACGTTATCAAATTACTAATGAAAGACCCCAACTGTTGGTTTCCACAGCTACAAGCCAGGCTCTGGTGGGGTTGTTGGTAACTCAACCAGGCCACTGAGATTTTATCTACATCCCTTTCCTTGAGTTATTTAAGAAAAGACAAACACTAAGTAGAGTGACACCTAAAAAGCGTTGCCAACATCGTCACTTCCTGGCTGCCATGAAGTCACCCCTTTAGCCTGCGGTGGAAGCTCCAGCTTCCCTGGAGGTTTGACCCTTACAATGAATCCAGTGGGAAATGGGGCTTCCTCTAGGGCAGTGCTGAGAACATGCAATGAGATCCTCCATCTCAGTGTTAGTCAGCCATGTTCATCAGAGCCGTCTCAGGGGCCTCTTCAGACAGTCTTGCCCTAATTGTGACATACCCTCCCATTGAAATATTAACACCACAGACATACTGTACATATGTTTATGTGCTGCACATTTATCTGTGTTCTGCATGTAAGAAGAGCAAGGACTTTCTGCTCTGCACAACATCAGTGCTCCCCCTGTGGCAGCACTAATGCCTGGGTTAAGGATGCACGGAAGCTTAGAAAACAGTACACAGGAGAAACCACGCATGCAAAACTAAGGAACGTGCTAATAAAGAAGTGATCAGTCTATAACTACAGTGTTATAAGTTAACCTGTTTGCTCCTAAATCTGATACTGAATAACAAAAAGACACGAACAGCACCTGCCGCCATGTACAAACAAGTCACAAAGCGAACTGCTGTGACAACTTAGTCCAAGCACAGACAAGGCTCCAGGACAGAGTATCAACACATCCCAGATCACCTGCTTAGAAGGACTGATTTGAAGGCAATGATAACAGAAGTTCCAAATTTCAGATATTGCCCAACTTTCAGTTAGTCCCACTGAACTTCCACTCATACCAGAGTACCCAGACCCCAGGGGTTCTCAGGCAGTGAATGCATCTGGCTCTACCCATGATTTTCCACGCAACCTGGGAAAGCTATTTAGCTATTCCATGACAATTTCTCTAACTGCCAGTGATGGAAACCAACACACTATAATGGAGAAGCACACAGCATTCCGGTCAGCTTCCACCTGATCCTACCCTCACCACTGACTCCGTGTGCATACGGGCAGCCATCCTCCTCTGGGCCTCTCTGTCCCCATCTGTTAAAGGAAGAAGCATCCCAGACACAAGCAGGAGAGTCTAGATTCCAAATGCTCTCTCCTAGCTAATCCACATATGTTGTCACGCCACATGGAACAGTGCCCCTTACTAAATTCTATAAACACAAGAGGATGCAGTCTGGGCAAGCCTGACTAGTAGAAGACCTAGTAGAGAAAAGTGCTAGGAAGAAAAACGTGACTGCTCTCCAAGACAGGCTCCTCCTACTTGGGTCAGGTACACCTGCTGCGCACGGGCACACCTGTAGCCCCTTCGGAGCCACACCAGCCTCTGCCTGGACCGTCTCTCAGCACATCACTCCATGCATGACTGCTTGCCGTGCTCAGTAAGGCCTCCATCACACTGACTGCTCCTAGAACTGCTCCATACAGTATGGGCAATCAACGCATCAACCAGGAAGGATGAGCAACCACCTGGCATGGGCACCACAGAAGCCATTCCTGTGCTGGGTGAAACAAACCAGCTCAGAAGTGGCTGACCGTTTTCTATCCAAACAGCTGAGAGAGCACCCCCTATCAGTTGCCTGGTAACCGTGCTTAGCAGGGATGTTGCTCTCACGGCGACCAGGCAAGTCACCATCTCCAGAGGGCATGTGGACACGTGTTCCCTTGCCCACTGAGTTTCAGCTGAGAATCATGGACCAGATCACTCCTAAGATCATCTCTGAAGAGAAAGCCTGCTGACATCCTCACACAGACCATCTCTATGTGAAGGCAAGTGTGTCTATTTCTAGGAAGTTCAGTATGTGGATGATCTTTGTCTCAATCTGAGTCTTGGTTCACTGGATCCCCCTGTTTCTCTGATGTCCTCTCCCCTACTTCAGTCAGGTATTCCCAGGTCACACCCAAGGTCTCTTCATATTATGATTACCAGCACTACAACCCTCCATGGTCTCATTTCATGCATCATCTACTCTTCTAGTCAGCCCTTCCTTTCAGCTACCCCTTCTTCATGTAGCCAGGGCCTCACAGCTGCCACCTGACCCACTCCCCACTGATTTCCATGCTCCCCTTCCTGTACCCTTTGCCCTTGGAGACCTCTCATGGGACAACTACCAGCAACTCGATCGCACTTTTTTTTTACAAAATGGGAAAAATGAATCGCTTCATATTAAATAGTATAATCTCAGAACCAATTATTTTATTATAATGATATTTGATTTGGCTTATAATGGAATTTTGGACATTGAGGAACTTATAAATGACAAAAAAATTTTTCTATCTTATATTTTTCTAATGTGTGATAACATGTGAAATGGTCACCGACATGCACGGAAGGTTCACTGATACCTGTTATGCAACAGGGATTTGATGGATGTCCACCAAATGTTTTTCTCTTTGAGCAGACAATGCAGTCTCATTTCCTTTCTCCCACATTAATAGGAAATTTATTGTCCAGTCTGTGCACTACTGTGGAAGCTCTTCACACGTTCTGTTGCACCAGCTGATACTTTTTAACATAAATCTCAGTATATATCCCATCTCTTTATTTGCTTTTTTGTGTAATTTGAATTAAAAACTTCAAGGAAACATACATTTTGAAAACTTTGTGCTGATCTAAGTTTGTCCTGTATAATCACCAGCAATCTCTTTATGTCCACTGAGAGGGGACACCAAGTGGTTTGCTAGATTTACCATGTGCCCTCAGAGGATATCCGAGTGCAAAGGGTTAATCTTACATGTACACTACCCACTCCTTTGCCTCTCTTTTGCTGTGATATACTTGCTTGGTAAAAGCACGATGAATGAGTCTGTGCCTATGCACGCACCCCCACACTCATGCATGCATACACACACACACACACACACACACACACACACACACACACACACACACACACTCATGCCCACAGACCCACATACCCATACGCACACTCATGCATGCACACCCCATACTCATGAGCGCACTCCCACACCCATGCACACACACACTCATACACTAGGATGCCACCCGGCAGGTCTGCCTTCTCTCCTCTGGCCCATTTCAGCCCTCCACTGGTCTCTTCTACCTGCTCTGATCGTGCTGCTCTTATTCTCATCCTAAAGAATTCAGGCTTCCACCATACTTTTCTCTCCAGCTCCCACCTGCTTCTTAGTGCCCTTTCCCACACAAATTGCCAAAAATATTTTGTAGTCTCCTCTCCAACTTTTCTCCTCCCAGTACTCTTACATCCACAGGTCAGTTTTCCAATCCCACATCCCCTGACCCATGGCAGGGCTGACACTGCTGCTTCTGGGACAGGATTCCATCCCTTGGCACTCCCACCCCTGACCACTCCTCCTCCATGTCCCTCACAGGGACAGGACCCCACCCCCTGGGCGCTCCCACCCCCAACCACTACTCCTCTGTGTCCTTCACAGAGACAGGATTCCACCCCTCGGCACCCCCTTCCAGAGAGGCCCCAGGAGACAGCAACCCAACCCACTCCTGTGGTGCCTTGACAGGGCAGTGACCTGCTCCCATAGTGCCCTGCTGGGTCAACCACTCCTCCTCAGTGTCCCTCACCTTCCTTCTCTGCTCCCACCCCTCTGATTCTAGAATGGCCCTGGGCTATCTCCTTGATCCTCTTGCCTCCCCTGGTGTTCTCACCCAGGCCCCCAGTTTTCAATGCTGTGTGGATGCCTCTCTCCCCTAACTCCACATATCCAAATAGGAGGATGTCTCTAACCAGAAAGTTGAGCAGTTGCCTCATACTTAAGTCCAAAGTTCGATTATGAGACATTCCCTGTCCCTCACAGTCAGCTTCATTTGCCTCTTCCTCATTTCAGCTGATGGCAACCAACCATTCAAACAGCTCAGGTCCCAATCCCAGTGCTGTCCTTGACCACTCTCCTTCTCTCATACCTCACATTCAAACCATCAGGAAGTCATGCTGGCGTGACCTCAAAATAGATCCGGAATTATCCAATTACATCACTCTTCTATTCAGCGCCCTGCAACAGCCCCTTGCTTACTTTAAGTGTCTAAGTTACTATGATGGCCTACAAAGCCCTAAACAATCTGGTTTTGCATGACCTATGACCTCTCCTGCTTTTTTCAAATACCCTAGGGCCTTGCTGTAGCTATTTCCTGAACCTGGCATGCTCTCATCCCAGATATACACACAGTGACACACCTGTCTCCTTGCTCAAATCTCACACTCTCAAGACCTACCCTGGCCACCTTATCTAATATGGCAGTTTACACAGCAATTGCAATATCCCTACCTCTGCCATATTATTTTTTCCACTTCACTTGTCATCTCATATACTGTATAACCTACTAATTACTTGTATTGTTTGACTGTAGCCCCCCACTAAAACGCAGGTTCCTAAGGACAGACACTTGGTTCATTTTGTTCTCTGATGTATCCCAGACACATACACCAATGCCTAGCACATGGCAAGTGCCCAATATTTTTTGATTGAATAAATACTTGAAACCAGAACCTCAATGGCAGACCACAGAAAAATCTGAGGCCAACAAATCTCTCTTAAAGCTCAAATGGCCCAGAGTCTAAATTATGCCCCAAGACAAGTAGCCACTTATACTAGCTGCATTATGTCCTTCAGATCGCCAGGACCATTTAACACAGCACTGGTGACCTCTGCATAATACTAAGCCCCACTAGAAACAAGTGCAGAGGAAGTATGTAGGGAAGCGTCCACCACTGTCACCTTCCCTACAGACGACTCCATGTTACCCATGTCCTGCCTTCCTTCTCTGACCTAAAAAGTCACTTTCGAGTAACAGATAATTTAGGAACTGGAGAAAGCAGGCCAGGAGACTACTATGGCTTCAAAACGCAGGACTTGAGCACTGATCACTACAGCTTAGAAGCAGGTGACTATCACTACATCATGGCTCTCTACACTGAATCCTGAGTACCCAGGCATGTAGCAATACTGCAGCCACCCCTCCCTTGGATATAATGAAAGGGCGCCAAGCAAGGGAAGCATCAGCGTCCAGATGATTAACGTTCCTGGGTAATTCCAACAGTTTGAGAACTGAGGAGCCACATGACCTTGGGAGAGTACTTGACCTCTGAGCCTCTCATGTGGTATTGGAAGGATTAGATGAGACAAGCCTGCAGCAACCAGTTGCTAACAGCATATACCAACTCACCCTTGGAACCACTGCGCACTGGAAACCACCGCCTCCCTCTCTCTGTCACCACCACTATCATCACAGTGGCATCCTTTCCTTCCTCTCTTCTTATTGAGATATCGTTCATATAGCATAATTCAGCCTTTTTAAAGAGTACAATTCAGTGGTTTTTAGTATATTCACAAAGGTATACAGCCATCATCACTAATTCAGAACATTTCCATCATCCCCAAAAGAAACTCGATACCCACTAGCACTCCTTCCCCCCAGCCCCTGGGAACCACTCATTTACTTTACATCACCATGAACTTAACTAGTCTGGACAGTTCATACAAATGAAATCCTATAATCTGCAGCCTTTTGTATCTGTTTTTTTTTCACTTAGCACAATGTTTCTGAAGTTCATCCGTGTTGTGGCAAATACTCCTCCTTTATTTTTATGATTGAATAATATTCCACTGCATGAATATGCCACACTTTGTTCTCAGCAATTATGAGTAATACTGCTATGAACATCTTACACAATTTTTTGCATGCACATGTTATCAGTTCTTTTGGGCATATACCCAGGAGTAGAACTGTGGGGTCACTGATAATACTATGTTTAATTTTTGAGCAACTCCTCCTTTCCAAAGTGGCTGTAGCACCACTGTATATTTCCACCGCAGTGTGGAAGAGTCCAATTCCTCCATTTCCTCTCCAGAACCTGTTAGTATCTTTTGATCTTGGCCATCCTAGTGGGTATGAAATGGTACCTCAATGCCACTGTGATCTGTATTTTCCTGATGAATAAAGATGTCAAGTATCTTTTCATGTGCTTACTGGCCATTTGCATAACTTCTTTGGAGAAATTTCTGTTCAAATGATTTGCCATTTTTTAAAAACTGAGTTATTTGTCTTTTTGTTATTGAGTTATAAGAGTACTTTATACATTCTAGCTACATTCTGCTGTTCCTTATAAGATATGTGTTTTACAAATATCTTCTCCCAGTTAAGGGTTATCTTTTACTTTCCTTTGAAATACAAGAGTTTTTTATTTCAGTGAAATTCAATTTATCTTTTTTTTCCTTTGGCTGCTTGTGTATTATTAACTTTTAGGAAGAGACCACAGGAAGAACATTATAACAATATCCTATAACCAGGTAAGTTGGTCAGACTTGTAATTAGCATGTATTAATCATGAATTCCTATGTAGGAAAATACCCAAATTATCTAGGTGGAGGACAGGAGGGAGGCTATTCAACTCCAAGTTTCTAATTGACTAGACTGTCAGATTAAATATTTGACCTTTGAATGCCAAGTGTCCAACCAACTGCAAAGAAATAAAACCCTAGTCACACTTGTGAATCTTCAGTGCAGTTTGTCCTAAGAGCTAAATTTCCATAACTCTTACTAGAGTTGGCATTGTTTTTTCAAACTGGGCACACATAAATGGATTTTTAAGAGAGTTTCAAACAAATATTTTTATGCAACTGTACAAAATTACAGGTTGGCGTGGCATAACCTAAATGTTCCATTATTGCTCAATAAATACTAAACAGACAATACAAAATCCCAAATAATCCATTGGGATTATGTAAATTCCCAATGCAATATCTCAAATAATCAGTTGTGATTATAGTAATTTTTCCAATTAAAAAAAAGTGACAAAAAATACAATTAGTGTCCTGAAAAAGGTATCCAGTGCCTCTATAATCCTTTTTTACTTTGCCAATCAACTTTTTGACTTAAAAAAACTTTTTAGCTTAAAACTTTTTTTGAGTGGTGATGGTTGCACAACAATGTGAATGTCCTTAATGCCACTGAACTGCACACTTAAAATGGTAAATCTTATGTATATTTAACCACAACTTTAAAGAGAAAAGGGGGAGGGAATGAAATAGAAAAAGGAGTAGAAAAGACAGAGACCTCCCCCCCTCAACAACTATACCAGCCTGAGCACCTGTGGGCAGACAACAGTTGGATATTCGAGAACTACTTGCCGAGGAAGGTTCCGCTCACTGTACTCTGACGGACTGCCATGGAGCAAAGTTCAGCAGATAGCAGGGAGAGGTGGCCCTGGAGAGCCACATGACCCACTACATGCCCCACAGCACCTGGGCTCAAAAAGTAGCTCCTAAGACCCAGGCTGTACCCAGTGGCACTGCATTTTCACAGTCAGGGCTCCTCTGCAGAGAAGATCATTAAGTTTCCTTCATACCACAGAGGCCAGGATCCTCTTCAACATGGGATTAAGCTAATTAATGGCAATATTTTGGTTAATAGCAAATTAATGCGCCAGTACTGTAGAGAAAAAATAAGAAAGCAAAAACACTTCAAGGCAAAAATACCTCAGGACAAAGAACTGTGAGCAATCCACAATGTACCTCGGCTTTGCAGTTCTTTTAAGAATATTATTTAGTGTCTAAAACAAGTAGATGGCATCTTTTCAGAAAACATCTTTTACCTACTTCCAAGTAATAAAGTGTGTCCAGCCCAGCTTCTTAGTTTATAGCCATGAGCATGTATTATAGGGCAGTACTCCTTCAATGCAAGAACCTGGGAGAAAGATTTTTCAAAGTGACTGAAGTCAAATTAGATTTTATGAAAATAGTTCTCCTAAGCATAACAAGCAGCACTGAACATGATTTTATTCTAGATGGACCCTGTTTCTGTGCCAAATCACAAGCGTATTACAGTATAGACAGTTAAGAGCAACGCCTCCCTGTGGCAGACGCTCAACAAGGATTGCTGAGTAGAAGGATGGGAAGGGCCGAGCCTCAACTGGAGTTTGTTTTGTCACAGAGAGAGAACAGCAGAGTCTAAAATTAAAATCTCCATACTCGGTCTAGATCCATCTGGGGTTTATTTTGATTGCTATAGCAATAAAAAAAAAATCTAGTACCTTTGCAATTCAATGTAACAGACACACTGCATTCCTTCTAGCAAGAAACAAGGGGGCAGAGAGGAAAGGGGTAAAGGAGGGGAGGAAGAAGACCCTATTATGCCTGAGAAGTTTCTCCAAAATGACAAGGGCCAGATGAGGCTTCACTGGGGCAAGCTGAAGGGTGCTGGTCTTAGACAACACCCCAGTGTCTCCCAAAACCAAACAAATACTTGACTTTTGTAACACTGAGCTTCCACCTGACTCTGGACCTTAGGGAAGACGGGGTGAGCTCACTGTGAAATAAAAATGTTCCCACTGCCTTCTGTAGTGTAGTGTTTCTGCAGTGTTTCACTCAGCAGAGCACACTTGCTGCAGCAGCCAAGAGCTAGAAGAGAGAAAACAACCTCACAGGCTGCAATTCCTAAAGGACTACATTGTGGATTGTACTGTGTCCCCCACAGATTCATATGCTGAAGTCATCACCTTGGCACCTCAGAATGTGACCTTATCGGAGACGGTTCACTGCAGATGTAGTGACTTAAGATGAGGTCATACTGCAGTAGGATAGCCCCTTAACTCAATGTGACTTCTATCCTTATAAAAAGGACAGGCAATCGGGGACAATGTCACGTGAGGACTGGAGTTACATGGCCACAAGCCAAGGAGCTACTAGAAGCTGGAAGAGAAGCCTGGTACGGACCCTCCCTGAGCCAAGCAGGGGAGCACTGCCCTCCTACACTGATTTCGGACTTTGGTGTGCAGTGCTTTGTTCCCACAGCCCTAGCAAAGCAGTGCTGACTAGGAGTGTCAGTGCCGCCAGCTAGCCCATCCTGCAGACAGGGTTTCAGATCCAGCCTTCTGCCTGGGCCATTGCCGCCAGAAGCCTGGCCGTGACACCCCATTCCGGAGCCACGGCAACAGCTCTGGTCACCCTGACTTCAGCTTGTCCCGACCTTCAGCATCAAGCCTCCCTGCAGGTCACTATTATGTCAGGCTTTCAAAGATGCCCCCTTCTGTGCATCACTCCCTTGTTCAAACATCTTCAGTACTCACCAGTCTTCACACTTTCCTGCTGGCATCCAGGCCACCCCTAAGCCTGCTTCATCTGCAGATGAGTGCCACCCGGTGAACTGGGAACACACGACTTGTTCTCGACTCTAAGCTTCCTTCTCTAAGCCTAATATAACTGCCACGCCTCTGACTCTGTGCAGCTACTGCCTGCATCACAGACTGTCCTGTATAGTAACCAGGCATTTGAACATGCACATCTGAATTCCACAGCTGGGCCAGGAACGTTTAGTGATAGGGTCTGTGTCTTATGATTTTGGAGGTATTTCTCAAAGCTAAAGACCATGCTGAGCATATTACAGGTGACCTCTAAATTCGCATTCAATGAACTATTAAACGCACATTAAAAGTACCCAAAAATGCTACTTTTGGCTCCTCTAACCAGGTATTTGAAATGGAAACAAATCTACGGATTTCATATAATCCTAATGGTTCCACATATATCTGAATTTAAAACTCACAAGCCACAGGGGGAAAAAATGACACCAGTCTCAAGTAACTTACCACTCTTCATCACCACATTGGACCAGACATTGGCATTCAAGGCTTGCACAATTCGCTTTACTCCTGTAGATTCTGGGAAATCATCTAATCAGGGAAGGGAAATATATATATATTTATGCACACACTTGCACATGTATACATATACATTCTTATAAATGTGTACATCTATCCTCCAAGCCAGCATTTTCCTATAACTTTGGTTTATCTTGCTTATTTAGGTATTACTTTACACAAGTAAAGTACAAGGAAAAAATAAAGCAAATACACAGTGTGGAACTCCTGATAAGAATATTCTAGAAGCCGGGCTCAGTGGCTCAGCCTGTAATCCCGCGCCTTTGGGAGGCGGAGGTGAGTGGATTGCCTGAGCCTGTGGGTTCGAGACCCGCCTGGGTGGTGAGACCTCATCTCTACAATAAATCAAAGAATCAGCTGGGCATGGTAGCGCATGCCTGTAATTTTGGCTACTCGGAAGGCTGAGGTGGAAGGATCGCCAGAGCCCAGCAGGGCAAGGCTGCGGTGGCCGGGAGTGGCCACTGCACTCCAGTCTGGGCGACAGAGTGAGACTCCAACTCAAAAAAAAAAAAAAAAAAGAATATTCTAGAAACTAAAGCAATTACATCCATACAACATTAGAGTTATATAATAAAGTCATCCCCAATGCCTCACCAATAAAACTCACTCACATTCTCCTGAAAATGTAAGAGGTCGCTAATTCCACAATCCTGGCATAGCATTAGTGATGCCCATCTACTGAGAATGAGCTTCCTAAAGGCAAGACTGGTCCTCTTAACGTTTTTAAAATCCTATGGGTGCTCTAGCCTCTGCTGGGAACTACAGAACAACAAATACTATCAATGCTCGGCATCTAACGAAGAACTTATTGATCAGAGAAAGATAGTTTAAGAGTAACAAGTAGAATTACTAGACACATAAGAGACTGGCAAAGAGTCACTGCAACAGTCTAGTTTGTCAGTGTTAGTACTGTCTTGCTTCTGGAATTTGACCCATACTACTCAAAAGAACAGGACAGTCATCCCAACTAACATACTGGTAAGTAATACAGAGATATTCTTAGCTACAGCACAGATGTGACTGTGTGCAAATGAACTGGAGACCCTGCAGATTCTGACGATGACAAGACTGCTTACAGAAGAACTAGCTTCCATGTGTTTGAAAAGAAAAGTTTGAGTTTGCAGACTGCAGTCCACACAGAACCTGTTTCTAGCAGCCCAGCCTGGCCCTGACCCTGGGAGGCTTAATTGGAAGAGCACAGAATTTGAAATCCGAAGAGCTCAATGTGCCCCAGGTGCCACCGTTTATGAGCTATTTGATCAAGGCAAATCACTTACGCTAGCCTCCAAGAAAGTGGGGCAGCTACTTCTGTATGCACACTCTCCTAGAGGAACAGAAACTTGCTGGTATAACCTTCTGCCTTGGCTGGAGATTCTGGGAGGGCAGGAATACTGTCGTATGAGCTCATCACACCCACTGCCTGGCACCGTATCCCTGAAAAGCACTAGCTACGACTATAAATGGATGAATCACTGAAGGAATACAAACCAGTCACCCTAACAGAAATACAGCGAGACTTAAACTAAAAATGCCCTATCAAGATAAGTGTAACAGTATTTGGATGAAGACATAAGAGGCATGTTTGTCTTGACTATGAATGACTCAATTCTTAAAAGAATAACTAATATTTTAGATGATTTAACAAGGAACCAAGAAAGTGACGTGGAATGAAGACCTTGTACCAACAAGATGAAATTTAATACAAGTGAGCATCAAGTCCCATACTGGCATTCAAATAACACATGCAAATAAAAGACAAGGGAATACAGCCTGGAAGCAGCTTGTATTAACAATCCTAGGGAAGTTTTCACTACCTTCCCAAAAGATGACACATCGAAAGACCTATTTTAAGACTAAACCTAATTAATTCAAGAAAACTGTTCAGATAAAGAGCAAGGAGAAGCACAGTGATTTAAAGTAGCAGAGATTCCACAATGTAACAGTTAGGTACCGATTCCCAAAGACAATAGGAAAAAGAGACAATGCTAGCGCCAGAAACAAGTAATTACACACACTCACAAGCACAAAGCAGGGCAAGGGTTTCAGGGACCTAGAAAAACATGAGGAGTTGTACTTGCTAATTTTCAATATTCCCAAAATGTGTAAGAAGAAAAATCAACTTTTATTTCACTTCTGTTTTCTTCTATGGAGAAGTTTTATTCCCAAACAGCATTTTGGAAAAATTCTAAAAAAGTCAGAATATAGAAAGATATTTCTTAACTTCTTTAAAAAAAAAACCACTGGTTTCATAAGATGATAGCTTCTATCCTATCTATATACTTTAATACATACTGGCTGCCCCTGCTAAAATGTCCCAGGAAGAAGTGGTGTCTCCTCAATGCTACCTTTCCACAGTCTTCTCACTCCAGTCCAGGTCCTTTCTACTCCTTCCCCATGGAGCAGGTGGCACGTGAGAGCTCACAGTGCCAACACATCTCTGACTGCATCTCTGAAACACTACAGCACCAGTATGTTTTCTATAATACTCATGACATTGCATTTGGCAGTTCAATTATTTACATACATGTTTTATTTCTTATACCAGATTATAAGGTTTGGGTGGGCCAAAACCCTTCTTATCCTGATAGATCCCACATGGTGTACTTGGAAGGGAAAAGGATGAGAAAAGAAATGGGGCAGGGGAAGAAACAGAGGGTCCAGACAACAGCAGAAAGCAGAGAATGCAGAGCTACCCAGGGGACATTCTGGGTCTATTTTTAATTTCAAATGTCCAAAAGACACAAAGAAGTCTGACATGCCCCCTGGGTACCCGGAATATAGCCTCAAGTTACTATGAATTCAAGATAAGAACTATAGATGAAGGTCTAAGCGCCTTCCTTGGTAGCAGGGAAAAGCTAGGGGACTAGGGAAATTGCCAAAATTTCAGACAGAATCCCACTGCCTTTCTTAATCCATAAGAAAAACTTTTTTCCAAAAGTCCCAAGATGGGTGGTAAAAACCAAATAAATGGATCACTGTACTAATGGGAAGACCATGTCAACGGATTTTGCTCAAATCTTTCAAATAGCTAGGGAAAAGCACTTTTTGAATTTCACTGCAATTCCTCTTTCCTAAATTAAAATAATCTGTCATGCATCAATCTAAATGCCATGCTCTCTACTAACATATAAGCACTTACCATCCTCCTCAGGCAGCTCCTCAGGACTAAGTTCTACCAATTCAAAGCCATGCTTGATGCACCATTCTTGAGCTTTTTGTCGGTTTACACCTAAAATAATATGCAAGAGAACCCTTTAAAAGTAAAAATAAAACATGAACACCCTCCACAAATCTCAATATGCTTCCCTTAATGTCAATGTTATTCTCAAACCATCTAAAATAAAATAACAAAAAGATGATGTCTTAACCGCAAAGTATCCATTAAAAAAAATGTAAATATTGTAAGATTCCAAAGAGAAATAGCAAAAATATTTTCATAATGAAGTCACATGGGCTGTACTGCTCTAGGTTAAGGAAACAGATATATTCTGTTGACCAAGGAACGGCAACCTATGTGCCAATTTCTCTCCCATCCATGTGCCTTACCGTTTTCAGATACTCTATCACAGACCAAGATCATCACCTCAGGTAGCCATGCCTCTGCCAGGGGAAGCCATGAGGAGACGCTATCGAGACCAGATTTCTAGAGGTAGCAAAAACAAACAGATACACAAACAAACACAGACATTATGAGAACTCGCAGAAAATGTAGGTAAAAACAGATAGCACACGATAATTTCTTATTCAAGGCTCCATGGAAAACAAAGTCTTACCTGTGTGCTGTCAAAATAAACCACAAATGCTTGGACAGACTCTGCGATCTCTGCAGTAATGAGAAACTTGTTGGGCACCACACATAGGTTGATGTCTGCTGAATAGTATTTATTATCAATGGTCCAGGGATAAAATCTCACAGCATCATTGGAAGTCACTTCCACAATGAGGTCTTCTGTTCCAAGGATATCTAAATGAATGATACAACATTACTACAGAAAGCGCAAAACCAACATTAATGGTTAATTTATTTCAATAAGGATGCCAAATGTACCTGCTTCTCTGGCTGCTCCCTGTATGCAAGGAGGAAACCATTTCAAAGGGCCTGTTGGCCTTAACCCTGTCTTCTCTGATCATTTGATTATAAAAATAATGGTAACATAATTGAAATCATTGATTTTTTCTCAAGAACACAAAAATCACTGTGAACTAGGTAAGACAATAGTAGAGAAAGGACAGTCATCTAACCAAAGGTCCAGCAAAGAGCAAACAGAAGAGAGAGAATACAGTTATATTTATTTTACTGCTTAAGTACTTCGTGGGAGGGGGAAGATGGTAAGAATCTTCTAGAATTTGTGACTATATTGTACTTATAATAAACTAAAAGGAAGATAGAATTAAGGCTAAACCATTAATAAAATAGAAGAGCTACATATATTTCTTGGACTAAATGCACAGACATTTATTCTGCTAATGAAGTTAAAGAATGGATACTGATAAATGACACCAATTCTGCTCATATTCAGCCTTGTTCATTTAAAGGTTTTGAAAATTAGCCCAAATTCTTCTTTGATGAAGACACCTCTGGCAAATGTTAAATATGTAACAGTCAATCAAATTACTGAATACGTTTTCAATTATTCTACATCTTTCTGCAATCCATGTGCAGCACAGGTATAACAGGAAATCTTACAGTGGCAGACAAGTTGATGATGTGCAAAAAACAGAGATGGTCACTCAGCCATCAAAGCATTCTGCTTCCACCATATTATACAATACTTAGAACTGGAAGAGATGTCAGAAGTTGTTCTAACCCAAACTCCCATCTCCCATCCATACCTACAGCTTCCTTTCTACACAGATATGGAAAAAGAGCTTACAGAAGTAAAGTGACGTGCCACTAACTGGCTTATTAGAAGAACAGAGAGAGAGAAATAGTCAAACTCCTTTTCAAGCATACTAACATGAACATGTAAAATGTGCCTCAAATTCAGAATCAGCAGGACACTGAAAACAAAGTCACATTTTAAATTCCAGAGTTAAGATTATATATTTGAAAAGCTGTCATCACTTTTGTTCAATATAAACATATGGGGAAATTATTTAGTTCAAAGACTGCTAGGAATGATGTATAATAATATACAAAGCATGTGTATGCATGTGTATACACGTACATTTTTTGTTGACAAAGTTTCATCACATAGTTATTGGGAGGAACTGGTCTACTGAAAAATGAAAAGCCCCTTTTCTAACTAAAAAAAATCAATTAATTAAAGGTTTTACCTTTGACATAAACCACATTACAAAAATAACTTTTTAAACTTTTTCATCAAAA
Organism: Carlito syrichta; assembly: GCF_000164805.1. NCBI lineage: Eukaryota > Metazoa > Chordata > Mammalia > Primates > Tarsiidae > Carlito > Carlito syrichta. Next base: position 346,294 of record NW_007046029.1, read on the forward strand.
TCACAATTATTATTCTTAAATTAACAGGAGGTCTATGCCAACGTTTCAAAATCTGAGTTTATTCCATCTTTTTGGAAATCAGTTCTTTCTACTTAATTTCTACCTGAAGTCACAATCTTTTATTTAGTGTCGATCAAATCCATAGCAACCAGCCACAATGTCCCTCACTGAGCATCAAGACAAGTTCCAAAGGAACAGATGGGTTAATAAAATCAAAGATTCTGTTTTCATGTAAATGTCTCATGGACAAAACTCCTAGATCCAAGTCTACGATGCATTCACATCTAACACTCCACACTTCAAGGAGGTGGCACGATGATATGTGGTTGTGTTTCCAAGAGCCACACGCCACCCAGCTAATAGACACACCACATGAAGATAAAGGTTGATGTCAAGGTGGGGGAGAGCAAAACATATAGAAACATGATTACTGAAGGGTAGCAGCAACCACCAGAGGGTTCCGTCTTCATTCAGGGGTCATTTTCTAAAATAAAGAGTTGAGTATTTTTTTTAAAGGGGGGAGTACACAGAAGGAAATGCAGTACTGAGTCCACTTGTTGCTGTGGGCAAAGCACGAAGGCCGAGGGACCACGCCGCCATGGTCATGCTCCCTACACTAGCTGCATCATCAGAAACTGGATCACACTGAGATTACGCTGTCTTCATATCAGTGTCTTCCCCTGATACACACAAAACATAATCAACTGAAAGGGTATATTGTTACTAACTGTGATTTAGAATACATGGATGCATCAAGGATGGCTCATGTATGTTTAGAACACAAGAGAACAAACCAATGTTTGTTACTCAGAGCTCTTGCAATTTCAGTTTTACACTTTGATTTTTAAATGATTAAGATATTTACTTCACATGCTGAGGGAAGCTATTTCTCCTTTCTCTAAACAGAACCAATAAGTTAAGAAGATGAATTTCACATTCCAATGTTTTTGTAGCTGGTGGGTTTTTGTTTTTGCTTTATTCACTGTGCTGCCTCCAACAAGTTGATAGCTCAATTTACTTATCGGGCTTTTTGTTTTTAACATTTTATGTCTAATCAGATAGCTTCTGTAGACTGCATATGGACTTTATTATCACATCTGTGCCATATTAGAACCAGGGAGAGAATAGTGAAGACTGCCTCGTTCTAGTTCTTCCCATCAATACCATAATGCAGAGTTTAATTTAAAAAATGTAAATGTCTGCACTAAATATAGCTTTCTTCCCTCATCTTTTCTATTTGGTTTCAAATGCTTAACAAATTTATTCTTTTCCAAATTAAAACAAAATCGCTCAAATGCTTGTGCACATGGTTAAGAGCTTCTAGAGATCAGCTAACATAATTCACTCATTTCACAGAGGAGAAAACTGAGGCCCAGAAAAAAAGAAGCCACTTGCCTAACAGGAGCAGAGCCAAAGGGGAATGTGGGTCCGGGCATTCTGTCCAGCACCGTAATGTCACAGCACTTGCCTCGGAGCCAGAGCACACGCAAGGCCCTCAAAGCCACGAACCAGAATGAGCCTGCAGCCCCAACACATCCTTACTCTTTTAGGAACACGAAAAATACCAGCTAGAATGATGGGCCTGCGGCACACTGAACTGTCTCCGGCCTTCGGGGGTTTCTGAGTCACAAGTGAGGTCACGTGATCTGGAAAGCTTTCCTGTCAGTCAGACTCCCCAGAACAATGGCCACGGTCTCCCTTCAGTGCCCTTCACTAAATGGGAATGTAGTTAAAACTCTGAACACAAATAAGATTCAGTCCTCTTCACATGGTGACAGCCACCTGGTGGAGCTGTGAGGCATTGCTTCTTAAGAGACAGACACAGGTGACTCACTGCCAGGCCTGTTATAACACACTTGGCTCACGGCTTGAAACTGTTCACGTGCAGGGCTTCCAGGTAAGCAGGGAGACCCAGTCCAGTGCCAGCAGCAAGGACAGCCTTCCCTCGGGCTGTACGGGCAAGCAGAACCCTCCTCCCTGTGGAAAAACCATTTTTCAGAGCTGCCGTTCTCTAGGACGTCTGGCAACTCCTGTCATGGGTGGATGTGTGACCCCACAGGCGAGCTGGGAAGGAGCCTGGAGAGCCCTGAAGGAGCTGCACACCAAGGCCACAGCTCCGTTTCATGGCCCAGTACCTCCCCCTCTTCTTGCCCAGCCCTGGCCTGCTCCCTGGGCACTCCAACATCCTGCCTATGAGCCAGTGGAATGGGAATGGGCAGTCAAACAGAGGGAAGGGGCGGCCAGCTCTCCAGGACTGTAAGAGGTGACAGGCTCCTAGCACGAATCAGGAAGTAGACTGAAGTTCAAGGGGAAGCCCTAAACACCACAAATGCCATCTCCACACACACACACACACACACACACACACACACACACACACACACATCCCTCACCTCACCCCCCACCTGTCCACCTCAGTCAAGAAAGACACAACCAGTGCATTCCAAGTCAAGCCACTGAAACTGCCTGGATGGTTCCTACCTCTGCCAGGAATAGGAGAGCCAAGGACACCAAGTACCTGTCGTATTGATGTGCATGCAACCATCGTGACATTGTTATGAAGAAAAGCAGTCCAAGCTTAAATCATTTTCTTACCCGGAGGGAAGTGACAGCTGCCACCTCATATCAAGACAGTCCTCCCAGAGGCCAGCACTCCCCTGAGAACATAGAGTGGATTTTATTCTTTCTCATCATGGAAGTTGCCTTCCCCACAGCATCACCACCTCAGGCACAAGGTCTCTCATGGTACCTGCTCCAGGGGAGCCCAAGGTTCTGCTCCCATTCCCTTGGGAAGGCAGCACTAACCTGAATGAAACAAACAAACACACAAAAAACCCAAGCCCTTGGCAAGGTCTTGGCAGATGAACCTCCCTGCATCTCAATTCCTCACCTCAAATGGGGACACAAACACCCCTCAAACACAACCATGTTCAGGAGAGTTCGGGGGAACAGAGCAGCCTCAGGTCACCACCTCTCTTCCTTTCCAAGTCGGCTGCACATCCGTGAAGTCCTCCCGCAAACAGGTTAGCAGCCTCCCATGAGAGTGAGGACATGATGTCTGGGAAACAGCTTGGCCCCTCCCTTCCACCCAACCACCCCTAAAACACACCTCCTCCGGTTTTCCTTAACATTGTTAAGGCAGGTACTGAGACAGAAGAGAAAGGAATTAGGAAAAGCCCAGGTGGCAGCAGAGAGTGGTTTCAGCTGGAGGAAAGGTGACTGTCATGAAAGGAAAGAAGAAAGAACTGAGCAAAATGTGGTTTAGGAAAAAGTACAGAGCCCGAGGTTTTCATTAGCCAGCAAGGCAGAAAGGCCTTTACAAACATCACGGGTCTACACTGTGACCGCCACTGACAACGTTCAGCCACAATCTCCAATGCATGAGAGTGTCATATGAGGGGTGCCGCTCTGCCCAACACTTGGCAGCAGTAGCTGGCTGACAGATCACAGCCTCAATACCGAGAGTGGATGACGCAGCTGCAGGGGAAAGGGTCTCTGCAGCCTGCATGGCATTTAAAGGCTAAGATGTGTGACCTTAGAGCAGGGACTCTACACAGACCAATGTCAGGAAAGCCACATATGGCCCCCTGAGCAGCCACGCCCACCTCCAGGTAGGTGGCCAGTCTTTGTCTCAGTCACAATGACAGGCTATACTGGGCACAGTGAGTTGCTGAGGAAAGGGGAGCTGGGCATGCTGGAGCAACATGCACACTTTCCCAGGAGGACAGGGGTTCAGCTTGCTGACAACACTAACCACTTCTCCTTGACATGCCCCTTTCCCGGCCACACTCTAAAGCCACATTTCCACATGCTTGTGTGCTCTTCAGACCTTAGTGGCAAAGTCTGAGAAGTCAAGGCAGAGGAAACCCAACCCAGTCTGCCCCCTTTTCCCACTTACTTTCTCCCGAGAGTCCTCTGGAATCGGTCACCACAGCTTCATCTTAAAACAGTAGAGGCTGGCCTTGGTTTGCCTTTGAAAGGCCTTGCAATGCAGGGTCAAGTGGCACACAGCAGTGTGAAGACAGGCAGAAAGGGGAGCGGGCACGTGGGGCAGGGCTTTCTGAGAGGCAAGCAGAATAGCAGCCTCCAGGTTTTCTGGACCACATTGCCAATCCTGGTGGCACAACGATTCCCACCTGTATTTGGGGGAGTCATCTTTGGCTTCCAACATTAATTCCAAATACAGCTCTCAAACAGGGGTTTTCTATGGGATGTGATTCTCCCCCAGGGGATATACATAAACACGTAAAGACACATGTGGGCATCATGAGTAGGGGATGGACTCCCATGCAGTGAGAAGAGGCCAATAACACCGCTGCACATTCCCAACACACAGAATAGCCAAACACAGTACAGAATCTCTGGTCCCAGTCAGGAAACCCCAATCTAAAACAAAGAAACTGTTGGAAATTGATCGACTTAGCTGCATTCATGAACAATATAAAAGTTCTAGAATGCAACGTTGTTTTATTCTTTCTCAAAGAGCTGGAACATCATTACAGTCAGGCATCAGAACCTTTTGTCCCAGACACAAATGTCTTTCATAGATAAAATCTATCTCAAGTGTCTTGATTGGTAACCATAAAAATTATTTGGTAATTACTCTTAGATACTTTGAAAACAATCTATGACCAGTAGTTTTCTGGAAGAAAGAATGTATAAGGCTAAACAGAACAATTATGAGATGAAAATAATTTTCATATTCAACTGGTAATTTTTCATAAACAGATCAGCACTGAATAAAAAAACCTAAGACATGCCAATGTCTGCTCAGGACAACAATATCTGCGGTAGATGCTAATTTATCCTGAAAAAAGACAAACATATCTGAAATAAATTTTCCAAAACAGAATATGTTTAATGAATAATGAACATTTATTCTGTAGCCCTGGTATTCAGATACTGAAAATAAATTTGGTCCATTAGAAAGTGCCATAAAGCCACTTTGGAAGACCAAGGCAAGAGGACTGCCTGAGCCCAGGGGTTCGAGACCAGCCTGAGCAATTTGGCAAGACCTCATCTCTACAATAAATAAAAAGTTAGCCAGGTGTGGTAGTATGCGCCTGTAGTTCCAGCTACTTGGAAGGCTGAGGTGGAAGGACTGCCTGAGCCAGCAGGTCGACACTGGGGGGGTGGCAGTTAGTATGCCACTGTACTTCAGCCTGGGTGACAGAGTGAGACTCTGACTCAAAAGAAAAAAAAAAAGAAAGTACCATAAAGCAAACAGATCCAACATCTCAGCATCCAAAAGGCCCTTCAAGAAGGGTCAAACCATCACTGGGCAACACCCAGTTAATGAATCGTAGAAAACAAAAAACACTGACAAACAAGACTTCATCAAAATTAAAAGCTTTCGCATTTCAAGACACCATAAAAAAAAAACCCAAAGGCCAAGCCACAGAGTGGGAGAAAATATTTGCCAATTATAAGGGACTTGTAACCAAAATATATAAAGAACAAAATATATAAAGGGCAGGAGGATCATTTGAGTACAGGAGTTTGAAATCAGCCTGGGCAACAAAGTGAGAAATTCTGTCTCTACAAAAACATTAGCAGGACATGGTGGTGCACACCTCAGCTACTCAGAAGGCTGAGGCAGGAGGATCGCTGAAGCCCAGATCAAGGCTACAGTGAGCTATGATCACACTACTGCACTCCAGCCTGGACAACAAAGCAAAACCCTGTCTCAGATGGATGGATGGATGTCCACAATGCTTCCCCCACCCCCCCATTCCGGGCATGAGCCGGACCCCAGCAGGATCCAGTCAGAACGGCCCCTGTGACCTGGAATTAGCACTGCCTATAACCAGGCAGTCACATGTTTTTCTGATCTGAGCAGACTGATTGTGATCCAAGCACAGAGATAGTTTTCTCCACTTCTGTGTGGAACCAGCCACCAGGTGTATGTGGAAAATGAACCTAAAACATCACAGAAGCTCTTTAAGATTCTCACAACTGTCCCAATCCCCCGACTTGGCTTCCTGAAAACTAATTACTAGAGCTGTAACTGTGGTATTTGTGTGCATCAGCCCCAACACAAATGCAATATTGTGTCCAAATTATCATTCTTGCCAGATAAATTTAAAATAATTTTCATACTTTATCCTCACAAAAAATAATTTTATATAAGATTTCAGGTTGGGTGTGGTGGCTCACACCTGTAATCCCAGCACTTTGGGAGGCTGAGCTGGGAGTATTCCTTGAGCCCAGGAGTTTGAGACTAGCCCAGGTCAGGGGTTCCCAACCTCCAGCCCCAAAACCTACCAGTCTGTGGCCTACTAGGAACCAGGCCACAGAGCAGGAGGTGAGCGTCCAGTGAGTGAAGCTTCATCTTTATTTATTGCTCCCCATCGCTCACATTACCGCCTGAGCTCCACCTCTTGTCAGATCAGTGGTGGCCCAGATTCTCATAAAAATGTGAACCCTATTATAAACTGCGCATGCAAGGGATCTAGGTTGTGCTCCTTATGAGAATCTAATGCCTGGTGATCTAAGATAGAGCTGAGGCAGTGATGCTAGCACTGGAGAGCAACTGTAAATACAGATTAGCATCAGCAGTGAGGTTTGACTGCATAGAGATCATGGTAAATCAATTGCTTGTAGACTGATATCAAAATGATAAATTAATAATTTCATAACAATTATTTCACTATATATTACAATGTAATAATAATAGAAACAAAGTGCACAATCAATGTAATGTGCTTGGATCATCCTGAAACCATCCTCCTGCCCAAGTCCGTGGAAAAATTGTCTTCCACGAAACTGTTTCTTAATGCCAAAAAGGTGGGGACTGCTGGCCTAGGCAACATACTGGGACATCATCTCTACAAAAAAAAAAACAAAATTAGCCAGGCATGGTTCCATGGCTATAGTCCTAACTACTCAGGAGGCTAAGGTGGGAGGATCACTTGAGCCTAAGACGTTGAGGCTTCCGTGATCATGACATTGTACTAGCCTGGGCGACAGAGTGAGACTCCAACCTTAAAAAAAAAAGCTTCCTTATTTATCATCATTATTTGTTGAGGAATTATACAGGGCAAAATGGAGCCAGCTGTTTAAATCAAATGACCACTGCATACTTTCTAGATATTTTTACCTTTTGCCACACCAAAACAAGAAGTTAGATGGCCCAGAAATAAAAGTCTGAGCTAGACCTGCTTGGAACCTTGCGGGATGAGGTGGTGCTCTCCATATCAGATGGCTTCAGGCAGCAGAGGTGAGGGCACAGTCCTACCCCTGGCATTTCTCCTCTGGCTCCCCACATTCCCATTTGTAAGCAGACCATTTAACAGAAAGGCAAAGCCTTCTAATCATTTCCCTCACCAACAACATCTAAAAGGTTTGTCTGAAACTTCACACAAAATTCCACCAGTAAGAAACAACTGGACACAAATGGAGACGTTTTCATGTACTAGGTAACTGATCACACTTTGCCTGCTAAAGCCCCAACCACCGTGAAAGACTAAAGTAAGTGTAAGCTTATTTTGAGAGCCGTATGAGTTCTCGCTATATAGTAAAATTGTCTAGTGCTATGTCTTCTGTCCCTGCCTCCACTTTGAATCCATACAGTTCTGACTGCTAAGTAGTTTATCCTAGATTACATGTATAGAAGAACTAGAATTGAATCTTGGTTCCCCAGCTTTTATGACCTGAACAACTTTGAATAACCACAGTTTCTTGAGTTTTAATTGCACAGACACACTGGAACACAATAGGGACATGTGCTTTAAGTCCCTTTGAGTCTGGAGAAAATATGAACTTTTATTTAAGCTTCCCCTCCTCCTTAGATTGATGACTCAACATCTTCTTTTAATAAACATAAAAATGGTAAGTTGAAAATTTTGAAATATACAAAGTAGCATAGCTAAAGACAAATCGATTCCCCATCCATCACAGCTGAGATCACTGCAGCAATCGGATCGTCTCCTGAATCACTCTATGATTAAACTCTAGGCCTCTGGGAGGCTCTTGCTGGCCCCGTCTTCCATCCTTTGAAGAAAATAAAGACTTGACAATATACCATCAAATCGAAGGCAGAGTCCTCCCACCAAAACAAAATCAAAATAAGCAACTTTGCTTAAGTAAAAATTATTACTTCTTCCCAGAGGTAGGTCAAAGGCCACACTCAGAACACCTCAATGAGCTGCAGAAACACGCAAATTAGAAGGCTCAAGTGCAAGTCCCCCTCCTGCTGCTGGACAGCAGTGGCAGGGCCGCACCACAGCACCCACCTTTGAAATAAATGTTCTCTTCAGTGAGTTATCTCAAGATAATCTTGCAAGTACAGACCTGAGGGACCTAGAAACCAACACCACACTTGCAGAAGTATGCATGTTTACCAAAGACGCCACATCAGAAGTGACAGTGGACTTTGCCTGGGTGAGTCACTAGGGCTGAGCTAATCCATCGTACAACCAAGCTCTTTGGGTTTGCAGTTCAGAAGCCTGAGGACCAGAGGATTGTTTCTGAGGGTCAATGCCCCCTGAATTTCAAACACAAAAAGTGAAATTTTCTAATCAACAAGTCAAGTGTCTTAAACTAAAGTTTATTTCTTAAGTTTTCAAAAAATAAATACACACAAAAATTAAGAATGCCAAGGTCAAAGATTACATAATCTTATATTAAAATAAGTAATTGACTGGGCTCAATGGCTCAGCCTGTAATCCCAATGCTTTGGGAGGCTGAGGTGAGTGGATTGCCTGAGCCCGTGGGTTCGAGACCCGCTTGGGCAACTTGGCGAGACCTCATCTCTACAATAAATAAAAATTAGCCGGGCATGGTAGTGCACGTCTGTAGTTCCAGCTACTTGGAAGGCTGAGGCGGAAGGATCACTGGAGCCCAGCAGGTCGAGGCTGCAGTGACTGGGAGTGTGCCACTGCCCTCCAGTCTGGGTGACAGAGTGAGACTCCAACTCAAAAAAAAATAATAATTAGCATGATTACATATAATTTTACATTCAGAGAGGATAGAGTTCATCAGGAACGACTCTTTATATTTAAGGTTATTACTGTGTAGCAGGAGGAACAACCCTTTATTTTTACCGTCATTCCCCTGTAGTGGGAGGAACGACTCTTGATTTTTAACATCATCCCTGTGTAGAGGGAGGTACGATCCTTTATTTTTAACATTATCCCCATGTAGCAGGAGGAACGACCCTTTATTTTTATTTATTTATTTATTTAATTTTATTTTTTTGAGTTGGAGTCTTACTCTGTCGCCCAGGTTGGAGTGCAGGGGCACACTCAGAGCCAGCCCAATGTCGACCTGCTGGGCTCCGGCAATCCTTTCACCTCAGGACCCTTTATTTTTAAAGTTACTCCTGTGTAGTGGGAGGAACAACCCTTTATTTTTAATGTCATTCCTGTGTAGTGGGAGGAATGACCTTTTATTTTTAACATCATTCCTGTGAAGCGGGAGGAACAACCTTTTATTTTTAATGTCGTTCCTGTGTAGTGGAAGGAAGGAAACTTTAATTTTAACGTCATTCCTGTGTAGTAGGAAAAGAAACCCTTGATTTTTAACGTCATTCCTGTGTAGTGGTAAAAACAACCCTTTATTTATAATATTATTCCCATGTAGTGGGAGGAGCGACTCTTTGTTTTTAATGGTAGTCCTGTGTAGTGGGAAGAACCAATATTTTATGTCTCCACTTGAGTTCACTCAATTGAGAAAATAAAATCCAAACATTGTTGAAGACTCCCAAGCACGCCTAACACCCTTTTAAACATATGTTTAACATAATATATATATTAATGCTCTGTTTAGGATATGTCCCCTGGGCAAGGGTTTTCCCCTCTATTCAGAATCAGGACTTTAGTCATTCACATGACAATGTGACACACTTTAAAATCTTCTTTTAGAGGCTAATCTGTTATATCATCTCTACCAATGCCACCATCTTTAACTACTAAGCAATCCCAACACATTTCCCCACACATTCCTATCATGCTCAGCCCAAATCTAAACACACACTCCCGCACTTGCCAGCTGAGCACTTTGGGCAGGTCACCTCATATTTACAAGTCACAGTTTCTTGGACATAAGCTGCCTTTACAGGGTTACAAGGACCGCATTAAACTATGTGAAAGCATGTTTGGGAAGAGCCCTGACATACACATAAACATTTGTCTGATCTCTGGATTCCTACATTTCACTAGAAGAAAGAATGCTGCTCCAGATGTCCTGGGCGTTTATTCAGTTGTAGACACTGAATGGGCCACAGCCGCCAAGCTGGCATTACATACTTTAAACCCAACAAGTCTCCAGGACCTTTCTCTTCAAAATTCCCTCCAGGGAAGTAGAGTAAGATGTGAAAACTTGAATGCCTGTATTTTAATATTTTACAGGTACAGCAACACTTTCACCATTTCCCTCTCAAGCACAGGAATAGGATTGTAGTCACCATTTTAGCTGCAGTGACTAGAACTGAGACCAGCTCTATGTTTAATAAATATCAGAATGCGTTTTTCCAGAATAAAGTGAAATACTACTAAAACATAGGCGAGCTAGAAAGCACCTTGGCCCTGGAAGGCAGACACTCGCCTCACGCCACCTACACCTTGCACAAGTAAGCATCCTGTGTCTCTCTCTCCCTTGACAAGTCTACACTGAGTCATACCCCTTTTAGCTGACAACAGACATACGTCCAGAATACTGTAAATAAGACCTTTGAATGACAGCAAGAAAACAAATGTTTCTCACAAAGCCCATGCAAGCACTTACCCACAATACAGGCTTACTGATTTTAAGAATATTTCTAACAGAGTTATTTGATTATGACCATTTTTTAAAAGCAGTAAATCAGATGTCAAAGAAAAACTGGAGAACCCGGAAGGTATCTCTTGTTGATACATGGAATAGAACCAAACTTCCCCAGAGAGGTAAAGCAGACTCTGTCCTAAACTATCCCATGGCCTAACATCTCTGGACACTGACAACCATCATGATAGTGTCCTCTCTTATCTCAAAATTAGACTCAGCCCATGATCAATTTCTCATTAATTATGATAAAAGAGTGAATGCTCAGCCAATGTTTCATTCTAAGCCGCAACCGCTCTACTCTTAACTGGGAGAAATGCTAAGCCTTTTCACAGCTCACTGTTCCTCCTTAAGTATCTGATCTCTAGTCGCTTCCCCTTCGCTTTTCACTACGTGAACTGAGTTGCAAAGAAAAGGTCCTCTGCTTTTAGCCTGAATTGGAGTTATTGAAGAGATATTTTACATAAATAAAATGGATTATTTTAGAATTAGTTTTACCTTCAATAATGTTAATATATTTATAGAAGGATAATGTTACTCTTTGCCAACTATAGGTGATCAGCTACTTAAAGGCAGTGACAACATTTTCCAATTCTGATCCTCAAAGCATATGATAGCACCAGTAATGGAAATCAAAATGCATATAAGTCTTCAGGCATCTTTAAGAATCTTGAGCAATTTCTGGCATATTCACTAGATGGATATGCAAGGGGAATTAATTTTTATACATATCAGGATAAAATATCAAGGTAAGAATCATATGTGAACTATAATTGCAATTATTTCTTTTTAAAAACTATATATTGGATGAAAAGGCTGCAAAGTAATGCACAAAAATATTAGCAATATTTGTGTGGTTGTGTAATGAGACTATGGTTATTTTCTTTTTTTATATGCTAAGTTTTACAGAATGAGTATGCACTAGTTTTCCAATGAAGCAATTTTTTTAAAAAGAAAGAAAAAAGAAAAGGAAAACAGGAGGGAAGAAAAGAGGGAGGGAAGGAAGGAAGGGGAAATGGGCAGGAGCACTAAAGGCAAGGAAATGGCCAATTGGACCAGTCAGTCACCACTTAATGAGTACTATAACCAAACTTCTACCCTAGCAAGGAATATTCTAAATGATCACAGTGATAACTAAGTCACAGAATATTAGGCACAGACATCTTGCCTAATTCTATCATCTGAGGTGTAGAAAAGAAACTGTAATTGCACAATGCTTAACAAAGTGCTTTCAACACGTCATATCACCCGTCCTTCAAACAGTTCTGTGAGATAGTTCATATGCTCCATTTTACGGATCAGGATATTGAGGGATTAGAATTAGAGAGACAGTAATGTGCTTTAATAATGCCTGTCATTTATCAAATGCTTACTTGTGCCAGCCTCTGGGTTAATCACAGTCCTGTGAAAATTATCCCCATTTTACAGGTAGAAAATCTGAGGGGCAGAGGTTAAGTGACTCGCCTGCACCCATGCAGCTAAGAGGCACTGCCCTGGTTCTAAGCCACACACAACACAGAAGTCTTGAGTTACAAGCAATTAAATGCTGCAGAGCACCTGGAGGTAGAGTGCGTTGACCACCCATCCGCTGCACTCTCCACTAATCTGGTCTCCTCCCTTGCCCCAAATTTTTAAACCAGTTACTCGTGTGACAGCCAGCCACTCTGAGGGTCCAGAAGCAGAAGCCTGAGGCGGAGCAAGACCCAAACACTAAAGTGGGCGGGGACCCCAGGACTGAGGTAAGGCGAGAATAACTAGCATAGAGGAACAGGGTTAACAAGAAGTCTCCTAATACACACATTAGGGGTCGCCCAGAATTGGACTCAAATGTCCTTTCTAGGACAGCAGCAGGGATAGCAACAAAAACCCCAATATCGACAACTCACCCCTCCCGCGGAGCACGCTGGGGTCATCGCAAGGAATCTCAAATATCGACAATCCTAGGACATGCCACAGGGCGCCTCTGGGGTCATCTCAGGGGACCCCCAATGCCGACAAACCCAGCCTCTCCGCAGAGCGCCTCTGGGATCATCTCAGGGGACTCCCAATGCCGAAAACCTCAGCTACTCCCACAGAGCACTTCTGGGGTCACCTCAGGGGACCCCCAATGCCGACAACACCAGCCCCTCCGCAAAGTGCCTCTGGGATCATCTCAGGGGACCCCCAATGTCAACAACCCCAGCCCCTCCACAGAGCTCCTCTGGGGTCATCTCAGGGGACCCCCAATGCCGACAAACCCAGCCTCTCCGCAGAGCGCCTCTGGGATCATCTCAGGGGACTCCCAATGCCGAAAACCTCAGCTACTCCCACAGAGCACTTCTGGGGTCACCTCAGGGGACCCCCAATGCCGACAACACCAGCCCCTCCGCAAAGTGCCTCTGGGATCATCTCAGGGGACCCCCAATGTCAACAACCCCAGCCCCTCCACAGAGCTCCTCTGGGGTCATTTCAAGGGACCTCCAATGTCGGCAACCCCAGCCCTTCCCACAGAGTGCCTCTGGGGTCATTTCGGGGGATCCCTCAGCTCCCTGTGGCCGGGCTGCAGGACAGGGACCAGCCTGGTTTCCCAGGAACCCCAGGCCTCCGGAGGAGGCCGGGCTGGCAGGAGGCGCCGGGACCGACGCAGGGGACCCGGCCCGGGGGACGAGGCCCAAAGAGCGGCCACGGCGCCGGGGCAGTCGCCCGCCGCGGCCCGGACGCCCTAGAGGTTACTCACGTTGGACCAGCCGGTCTCCGGAGAAGGCGGAGGAGCAGCTCGTTACCAACGCGCAGGGGATACCAGCGGCCATGACTGCCCCGCGCCGCTTCCGCCGGGAGCCACTTCCGCCTCGGGCTACACCACGGCGCCGGCGGGGGCTGGAGGGGGGCGGCGAGGAGCGGCGCATGCGCTGCGTTGACCTGCCGCCGTGGCTCTCCCCTCTCCGCATCCGGAGTGGAGCCGGCCGGGCCGCGCGGGTGTTGCCATGGGGACGGGCGCGCAGCCGCAGGTTTCAGCTCCTGGTGGCCGAGCCTCTACTGAGGCAGGCTCTCGGGCCCAGGCCATGGCGCTGGAGGCCGGAAGCTGCGACCCTGTGGGATCCATCCTAATCCAGGTGGGAACCAGCCTCACCGCCCTGCTCGGCTGCGACACACTCGAGGAGTCCGGCGCACCCACCCATCTGGGGCGCCGTCCCCAGACTGCCTGTTCCCCCGCGAGCCTCAACCCCGAGGCCCCCACCCGCAGGGAACTCTGGGGCTGTCCTCCTATGCCGGGCACCACTTTAAAATGGCATTTTCTGGAAAATGTAACCCCTGGTGTCAGCAGTGGAGAGATGAGGCAGACACAGGGAGGAATGTGGCCAGTGAGGCCCTCTGTAGTCCCAGCACTTTGGGAGGTCGAGGCGGGAGGATCACTTGGAATTCGAGACCCGCCTGGGCAACATAGCGAGACCCCCATTTCTAAAGTTAAAAAAATAAAAAGTTAGCCAGGTGTAGTGGCACACACCTGTAGACCCAGCTGCCTGGGAGGCCAAGGCAGGAGGATCGCTGGAGGTTGAGGTTGCCGTGAGCTGTGATTGTGCCACTGCCCTCCTGCCTGGGCGACAGAGACCCTGTCTCTAGAAATGGGAGGACATTTGGGGAAATTTGAAACATGTGAACCACTTTTCTTTAGCACCCCAGTGTTTTGGATCAAAATGTCTCCTGGACACACACCAGAAAATAAACTGGATTGCAAGTCCAGCTAACGTTTTGAATATAGAAATGTGGCAAATCAAAAAGCTGAGGTCACTTTCCAGTCTGAGAGAGAAAATTCCAAGCAAGTCTTGACTTCAGGGTAACTCAGCATGTGATGGTTGCTCTCTGGTTTTCTGAGACAGTTATTTATGGCCTTCTATTTTTTCACCCTTTCGTTTGGCCACGTTAAGATGCTTCCACATCACCACATTCAACTCTTTTTTGAGTTGGGATCTCACTCTGTCAACCAGGCTGGAGTTGGCTCACCACAGCCTCGACCTCCTGGGCTCAGGCAATCCTCCTGCCTCAGCCTCCTGAGTATCTGGGACTGTAGGCACGTGCCATCACACCCAGCTTATTTTTTGATTTTTTGTAGAGTTTGGGTCTCACTATGTTGCCTAGGTTGGTCTTGAACTCATGACCTCAAACAGTCCTCCCTCTGGCCTCCCAAAGTGGGAGGCTGGGATTATAGTCATTAGCCACTGCCTGGCCTGTTACCACTTTTAACTCTTACAAAACTCTGTTTGACAAATGTTGGAAGTCTTGGCCTCTGGTCTTCCTATCCTGGCCTCACTCAGCAGGTCTGAAGTAGAACTCTTCTTCAAAGGGATCACCTTTTATGTCAGAATTTGAATCTCTCACCTCCCATCTCAGAGAGACTCCCCTGAATCCACCTTTTCCCAGATCCAAACCCCTAAGCCTACCATTTCACAGATGTCCCTGTTTGAATCACCCAGATCCTGCCTCCACTTCTGCTATCCTCTCTCCCCAATATCTCCGATGGATTTATCCAAACTGCGCCGTCTGGTAGAGCAGCCCTGCGAACTGAGGACTTAGCCAGCCACAAGGTCAGGTCCCTGGGACCTCCCATGTTCATTCCAGCTGGCTGCATATGTCGCCCACCACCCTCATGCTCAGGATGTGGCTAGAGTACCGTGCAGGACCCAGAACTGCGTGTGCTTATGGTCAGGGGTTTAAAAGGACAAATTGGACTCAGCCAAGGTAAGAGATGCAGGGGCAGTGTCCAGGTGGCTGCAGACTGAGGATTTAGTCATCCTGTCCCCATGTATCACACAGGCTGGCCTGTCCCCATGCCTTGCATAAGCCATCCTATCCCCATGCCTCATGGACATCCTCACCTCCCAGCCACACCATGTGGCAGCACATGCAGAGTCCTGCCAACATGAGTAGCTACCTGAGCCTTGGTGTCCGGAGTTCTTATCAGCCCCTCCTGGAGGTCAGACTGGTGCCATTAGTCCCCTCGCCTCCAGAGGGCTGAGCTGACCGCACAGATCAAAACCCCCATCATAAGTCATGTTGCAGCCGGGCTCGGTGGCTCAGCCTGTAATCCCACGCCTTTGGGAGGCTGAGGTGAGTGGATTGCCTGAGCCCACAGTTCGAGACCCGCCTGGGCAGCAAGACCTCATCTCTACAATAAATCAAAAAATCAGCCGGGTGTGGTAGCGCATGCTTATAATTCTGGCTACTTGGAAGGCTGAGGCAGAAGGATCACCGTAGCCCAGCAGGTCGAGCTGCGGTGGCCGGGAGCGGCCACTGCACTCCAGTCTGGGCGACAGTGAGACTCCAACTCAAAAAAAAAAAAAAAAAAAAAGTCATGTTGCTAGAGTGTCTAGTGGCCAAAGACACTTCTGTTAAGCGAGACATTCCAGGGACCTAAAGGTCCCCTCCCAGGAGCAGGGGCACACTGGACCTTGGGCAAGGTGCACTTCTTGGCATGTGCCCCCTTTTTGTAGACCCAAGTAACTGGAGCACAGCAAAGATGCCCACCTAGGATACAATGATGACTCAGGTCTGGAAGTCTGTTGACACTGACTGTGAAACAGGACACAAGAACTGAGTGTAGCATATCCATGCTAGTCAGCATGGTCCTAAGTGGAGGACTGTGTAAAGGGGGCAGGCTGCATGTTAGCCAATTATGGGCGAGCTCTGCAGGATCGTGTTCTCCACGTGTGGAGTGTGTTTGTGCAGGAGCAGGGAGGCCCTCCTGACCTTCCCAGGGAATCCCAAGGGTGCCATCCCAGCAGCACTCAGACATGCCGGCATGGTCCCACTTCTGCCTGGGGCTGTGGTCTGTTTCCTCCACAGGCTCCCAGGAGTCCAGATGTCTAGTGGAAAGAGCACATGGCAGTGGGTCAGAATATGGAGGTCTGACCATGGCTTTGCCATCCCCACACACAGGTGGCTTGGGGCGTGTCATCTTTCCAGCTTCACAGTCCTCTTCCATGGTTACATGGTTTGGAGAGAATCTACTTCTGACCCTGAGTTGACCCAGTTTCCCCAAAGCTGTGAATATACTGCCACTGTGGACTTCCTTTGCTGCTGTCCTAGGGAGTCAGATGGTTTCTGGTAAGGGAGTGTATATGTGAGTGAATGCGTGTCACCCACTATAGAGGTGTTGTAAAGCTCCACTTGCCACTCCCTAACATGGCATTTAGGTCAGTATTTCAATGAGATATATTAAGCAGCTCTCAGAGGGTGGTCCCCGGGGGCCAGCACCAATGGCACTCTGGGCTACTTGTGAGGTAGGCAGATCTGCAGGTCCCACTCCAGACTTACCACATCAGAAATTTGGGGCAGGCCCGTGACCTGTTTTCACAAGCCTTTCGGATTGTTCCAATGCGCACTCAAGTTTGAGAGCCACTGCTTTAGATTGTGTTATAAACCATCATATGATTTCAAAGGAAAATTGCAATCAAGCAAACGTTGTATTCACCATATATTGCTATAGGTACTGCTCATGTTTTAATTCTTCACACTCTTTCACCAGGCTGTCAGGTTAGTCCTGTTGCTGTCCTCTTCACACTGTGGAAAGGAAACTGACCCCAGGTGGTATGACATGGCCCTCGTACCCAGAAAGGCAGGCATTCCTCTTGGCCCTTCCAACCCCTCGTGCCTGGTGTGAACAGTCTCCCCGGTTTCCCCTTTCTCCTCCAGATGTTTAAATCCTGCCTGTCCCAGTGAGTTTTTGCCAGCCTGTGGCTGTGTGTATTTACAAATATTCGTTTGACCTCAGATTGGTCGTGTTAAATGCATCCTAGTTCGTGGTGAGCATGAGGACTCCGGGGTCACCTGCCCGGATGTGCATGGTTCCACCAGGTGGCCAACTGTTACCTACACAGCAGCCTCTTGAAGTCTCAGACTCCCTGAAGGATCAAAGGAAGATACTAATATTGACTCCCACGTAGGAATCTTTCTAAAGATTAAAATATAGGATAACACATAAAATGCAGTAGAAAACATTACTTAGTATTAGATCTGGTCTGGTCTCTTACCTTTAATATCATTTAGTTTTGTGTACATTTCTGTCTTTTTAAGTTTAGGCTGCTTTTTGCCCTAAGTTCCTGGAAGACTAGGAAAACTTACTGCTAGCCTAGCTTTTCTGTTAGGCCGACTTCATTCCTGACTGGAAGTTCATGGCTGTTGCTGTTGGCCAGCAGAGAATACCTTGTTTCCCTGTTGGCTCCAAGCCAACATGGGGTCTGGGCTCTCACAGGCCCTGGGTGACTGCCTCATCACCTACTCAGTCATTGTCTCCAGTAACTTGTGCTGTGTTAAAAAAACGTGTGGAGCTAGACACGGCATGATCCAGAAAACCATTTTAATGGTGACACAAATTAACAGCAAAATAATGTTTTGAGAAAATGTCTAAATACAGATCATCAATGCTCTAAGTATAAGTTCTGTACTTGTTCTGAAAGTGTGTGCCTTAGATTCTAGTTTCCAGGCTAGTTCTGATTGTGACTATCCTGCCCCGTCAAGTCCAGTGTCAAAGTCTATGGTTTCAATTTTGGTTCAGGAAACATAACTGCCATCTCCACATAGAATTCTGTGAGGCAGGATTTTGTTAACTGCTTTCACTTTCAAACCTATAATTTAGACTTTTAGAATTTTAGCTGGATCTTTCCTCAACTGACCAGAATAGTGAGGTTTTACTATAGAGGTGGGAATCGTCACAATAATTAAAATAATAGCCAACATTTAGTGACAGCCAGACACTGCTGAGAGCGTTGGAGCGTCTCATCAAATCCTAACAACAACCCTGTGTGGCAGATGCTATCCCAGTTCCAGTTTACAGAAGACACTAAAGGACAAAGAGGTCAAGCGACTTGTCCCATGTCATCCGTCACATGTGTGTTGGTCCTCATGAAGGCTGTGGGTATTTGGGCAATGACCTTGAAGAAGTGCAATAGTGACTCTGGGGTGCTTCCTACATGCTTCTTTAAAAATTAGCAGCTCCTAGAAGCTTTTGAAAATGCTTCATGAGTAATGTGGTATCTTTTAAATGCATCTTTGTAAATGCTTGCTTGACCCAACTACTAAATATATATTTCTGCAACAAGGATTACCTGGTTTTGCAATCATAATTAACTTTTTAATCAATTTTAGAAATCATTTCAAAAATTCAACAGTTGTGTATTAATACCAGCCTAGGAAGTATTGGAGCTCCATTGACAGCTTGCTGTCTTCATTGTCTCTTATCCATCCCTCTGACTGATTTGCCAGGCCCATGCAATATAAAAATGAATGAGGCTGGAGATGGCTCGACTGATGAGACTGACTCAGTCAAACTCTAGTGGAGATGAGTGAAATGGAATTGGATCTGCTCCTGACAGTATGGAGTCTGGTTTCACTACTCTTTCAAGTTATAGAGCAAATCTTTGCTGCATTAACTCTTTCAAGGGCTGCTTATTAAGCAGCTCTGTCCCCAAACTGTCAAAGTAATAATGATGTTTCTCTAAGTAGACGGTTTATGGAAAGCAGTGTGTTTAATGACCACAGAGATGAGGGTGACCTGTGAAACGTCAACATGGTGGGTTGGGTCTGTGTAAAGAAAGAACAGAGACGTGGAGAGCATCTCTCTTCCTGCCTGCGTCTGCTGCAGCACTCCTGCAGTGCTCGTCTCTATGGCAATTGGGCAAACAGATGGCGGTTATCAGGAAGGGAGGGGAAGGTGGCTGGCAAGAAAGGGAAAGCATTCTTGAGGCAGGTCAGGGAGCAATTCCAGTGAACGTTTACAAGGTCTGTGACGGTGCAGGGAGTGTCACTCTGTTTTATGATTCAGGAGAGAAGACCTCACACATATTCAGTGCCTTCTGTGTGGCCAGCCCTGTGCAAAGCATGTTACATATTCTAACTCATTTTCTTTTGGTCTCTGTTCTGAGGTAGCTATTATTATTCTAATTTTGCAGAACTCTAAGCCTCTCAGAAGCTAAGGAACTTTCCCATGTTGGTTTAGTAAAGGAGGAAGCCAGATTCCAGTTCATACCTGTTGGCAACAAAGCCTGTATTTATTCACTTTCATATATATTGCCTCATTTTCATTCAATACTTCTAAGAAGTAGGGTAAATTATTCTCTTGTTTTATTTTTGAGGCAGGTTCTCACTCTGTCACCCAGGCTGGAGTGCAGTTGGCACAATCATGGTTACTATAGCCTCGACCCTCTGGGTTCAAGTGATCCTCTTGTCTCAGACTCCTGAGTAACTGGGACTACAGGCACATGCCATCACATCTGGTTTATTTTTAAATTTTTTTGTAGAGATGAGGTCTCACATTGTTGCCCGTGCTTTTCTTGAACTCCTGGGCTTAAGCAATCCTCCCACCCCAGCCTCCCACAGTTCTGGGATTATAGGCGTGAAACACTGTATCTGGCCAATTATTTTTTTCTTGGCAAAGGAATTAAAGATTTAGAAAAGTGGATGATGTGCATGGATATCATGTGACTAGTAAGGGATAGAGCTAAGAATTGTGTTCGGCTGCCTTTTATTACATATTATCTTACAACCCTGTGAAGTGTCATCATTCACACAAGACAGGTGAAAAAACCAAATATTTGGTGCTCTGAGGAGTGATCAGTGCAGTTCATTCCCCTAGCAGTTGACAGATGTAATTACAGGAAGACACTCAGAGCCCCCAGAGTCCAGAGGAGGTATGTCAGTGTACCCTAAAGAGAAACCACAATGCAAGGGCCTAGAAGGGCCTTGCCTTTGAACTGTTTCTCTGTACATCCCAAACATGTCCAGACAGTAGATGATAAATCCACTCGCAGCAGTGACTCAGACAGAATAATGGAAAGGAGGACATCTTCACCCTGGTACCTGCAGGCAAGTAATAGGTATGTTCAGACTTCAGGCTTTGTGTGGCAATTTGTGCAGGTCACAAATTCAGTCTAACCAGACTGTGATGCCCATCAGTGGAAGATACAAATTCTGCTCTTTTGAATGCTTGGCTCCCTGGGAACATTTGGGATTAGTTAATAATGTAGGCTGGATCCCCAAGTGAGCCTGGCCACACCAACAGAGGAGAGGCGACCGTCTTGGAATGCCGCTAGCAGCCAGTTTGCAGACTGTGGGTGGGGTGACTGTTGCTGAAACAGGTGTTGGGTTCATACATTTGCATAACAAAATATGTTTCTTGTGGCAGCAGCCCATGCAATACTTGGCACCATCTGTATTTATCTGAAGTTTGGTTTCTAATATGAATGTCGAGTGCTGTGCTCCCTGATTTCACGGGGCCTGTTTTTTTCTGAGAGTGCGTGACACTAGAGAGATGTTCATCATTTCCCAGGAAAATACATTTCCAAGGGAGGAAAATGTTAGAGAAACAACATATGTTGCTTTTTTTCAGGGATTATTTTCATTCTTCACTGCATAAAATCAAGGCCACAACCGACCAAACTGCTTCTTGAGAACAGCAAGTGGGGAGCACCCAGCTGGGATGGAAACCACCAGGACCCACCTACACCTTGACCACGCTCTTGAAAGGCCCTGTTGCCACTGGCCTCCTCTGCTGGAAGTCTCTTTCCTCCTAGCCAGCTTGTGGAATTTGAAGTCTGGCACTAACTTAGCATCTCTGGCTGCTGTTTCACCACCTGAGAAAGCAGAAGCCATTTGAGTTACAGGTTTATCTTAAATCTATTTCTAACAGGACAGGGAGAACCAAATCGTGTTGGAGCACCATTTTCCAAAATCAGAGAGACAATAATGGGATATGATACTTAATGTCTTAGAAGTGTAGAGGTGGGCCTTTTCAATTAATACCGTCTAATCAACTTCATGCCTTTACCAGTCTATGCACATTGCAAAGTGTTAAGCTCAAGAACTGCTATAAGTGGGTCACATGTATTCCTTCAATATTTTATATTTTTATACCTACAGGTCCATGAAGACCTTTATCAATTAAAGGAAAAGTTAACAAAATTCTCACCTGAGAATAAAGAAGAGACCCTAGACATTCAGAATCTAGAAACAGCAATCAAAAGGACTGAAATGGGGTTAAGAGTAAGTAGTGCTTTAGATGGTAAATAAAATTCTAGAAGTAGACAAAGAAGCCTCTAGAAGAAAAGAGATATTGTTCTCATAGAACCCTGTGTAATTCTGTAACAAAGATGAATTTAGGGCAGTCATCAGCATTCTTATTTTGTTGGTTGTTTCAGTGATAATTATTAGCTGATTGATTGATTTACATCCTGTCATATTCCACAAAGAATTTAAGTAGATTAAATGTAAGATTATTCAGTGACAACTTCTAAAATGTGGGATTTGCCTGAACAAAAAATGAGTCATACCAATACAATGCAGATTTACTGGGATTTACTGACATTCTAAAAATTAAGGGTTGATTTTTCCTCAATAGCTCAAATATTTTGAGTTATTCATCTTTGTAATATTGTAATCAAATGGGTAAAGCTAAGAATTACACCAGTTTTGGAACAGAGAAATAAAGTGGACCAGAACCTCATCATTACAAACAGAGGTGAGAGCAGCAGAGAGTCCTGTCTTCAGGGCAGGATAATATTCACTCATTGGATCCTTCTTTCAAGTAAGGGCCATCTCCATCTCCCAGACCTCAGAGTCTCTGCTCTCGCTTCAAACTTTCACTTACTATGCTATCAGTGGCATCCCTCAGCTCTAAGGCTGTGAGAAATATGGTGTACTACAGCCTCTTCAGAACTGCACAGTATTGTCTTTTATTACTTGACAGTGAGCGGGTTGGACCCAGCAGGAGTCTTTGGGCTGGCTCCTTTAAATAATCTGTTACCAAAAGGTCAAATGCTTTCCTTGGGTGCTTGCTTGAAGTCCTTGTAAAAGAAAGACATGACTTCATGTCTGTACTGCCTAGTAGATTTACCTGTGTAAACCAGTTACTGACTATTGTGCACAATTTAACTTGTGAAGGGTCACTCGAGCTTTGGGTTTCAATTGTTTATTATGCTTTTTGGGATAGTTGAAGTAATTTGTCCTTGAGATGCCTGATGATACCCTAGGCATGTACACATAGCTTGTTGCATTTTTTGACTTAATTACACGATTCAGAGTGTTAACCTAATGAAATGAAGTAAATTAACTGAGTATCTTAAGTCCACTATAATCACCTAAACTTTGACTTTTCTGTAACAGATTCACATTGAGAAGTATTTAAATGTTGTAAACCATCATGTGTTAACGACCCCTATTAATGAAGAGAGCTTATATACGCCTCGGGCTTCCAAGTGGTAAGTAAAATAGCCATGTTAGAGCTTAAAGTAAATAAAACAAAACCATAACTGTTCTCCCTCAGGTGAGATGACTGTAAAGGCAAGATTTTCTTAACTTTGTCCACATCTTTCCTACTAATTTCAGTAGAAGTTTTGCGTAAGAACTAATGGCAGAGTTTGGACTTCATGAAGTTAATTGTAGGTTAGTTCTATTGTATTCCAGTGCTTGACACCATGACAGTTCTTTTAAGGTCCTAGGTTTTGGTGTCACTCTTTGTTGTTTCATAGGGACGGGTATCTAAAATCCACCTCCTAATGGAAACATTTTAATACAAATCTGTTTTAATGCAAATCTCTTTTTATGCTGTTCAGATCACACGATATTTTATTTAGTTTTTATAATGTTATATGTGCTTTATTGCAAAGATGATTTTGGTATCCAGGGCAAACAAAACACAAATAATAAACCTTACTTGAAATATCCATTCTATACAAGCTAAGGGATGCTTTATCAAGATTAGAACTGAGCTAAGGGTAAGTGATCTTGCCTCGCCCTAGACCTACTTATGTACAAGCCCTCAGGTTTGAGTGAATGTAGATCAAGTTTCTGTACTAAGCTGGAAAGTCCTGTGGCCCTTATTGCATTTTATACATATGCCCGGCGTAAGTGAATTCTACTAAGCATGAGGTCAAGTTTCAGAAATGGGGCTCCCAGGCCCTCGGGTGTGGGGAGCAGAACTTTGGGTGCACGCTGCATCTGTCTCCCTTCCCCCACCGTGAAGGCAGAGCCACAGGTACCTATCAGCCTTTGGCAGAGGCAGACCTTCCCTGGTCTCCCTGTTTATACCTGGGCCTCCTTGTATACACAAACACCCATCATCTCAGGCTGTTCCATATCCATCACAGATCCATTCCTACAGCCTAGCCCTTGTATTAGCTATCTGTTGTTGCATAACAATTACCTACATAGTGGCTTGATCAACACATACTTATTGTCTCTCAGTACCTGTGAGTCAGGAATCTGGGCTCAGGGTCTCTCACAAGGCTGTAGGCTAAGCATTGACTGGGCGGTCTCATCTGAAGGCTTGACAGAGGTGGAGGGGTGGGGCAAGATTTGGTTCCAAGCTCACACATTTGGCTCCTCACATGGGGGTCTCTCTCAGGCTGCCCTAGTATTTCCACAGCTGGTGGAAGCTGGTGACCTGAGAGAGATCTGGAGAGTGGAAACGAGTGCCCTGGAAGGAAGTCACAGCCATTTTGTTACCTAACCTCAGAAGTGCAATCACTGCTGCTCTTTTCTGTGTGTTAGAAGTGAGTCGGTAGGTTCAGCCCACACTCAGGGTGTGAACACCAGCCCGGGGGTGGGGGTAGATGGAGAGGAGTAGGGATCACTGGGAACCATCCAGGAGGCCAACTGCCACTTCCTTGTGAGTGGAGCCCAAGCCGGGAGGTCTGCAGCAGGTGGTGCAGGCGTGTGGTCAGAGGACCACGCACACAGGCAGTAAGCAGGAGAGCCTTGGCGTGGAAGGTGGGGAAACTGAACCGGAGGAGAGATGTCTATCACCAAATCAAATGAAAGAACCCAGTGCCTGAGTCCTCCTGTCTCCTGACTCTGACTCTGTCCTTGTCCTCTTGTCTTGATGGAGCAGGGAGTCTGGCCTGCAGGCTTGCAGACTGTAATGACTGAAAAGAGCTCCTGGGGCAGCAGCTCCAGAGAGTACAACAGGAAGTAGTCAGCAAAGGCCTTTCTTATACAGTTCTCTCTTGCCAAGGATGTCCTTTTCCCTTAGTAGGTCTGGAAGAGTGAGGAAGACACTGATGTGGCACGGAGTGGGTGCCAGAAGCGTCCCTGCATGATATCTCTCCTGCCAGGACAGTGTGTAATCACTGGCCTTCCTTGGGTAGAGGGGAAGCCTGCTAGACATACCTGCTCAGAGCGAGTGGCAGGAACCCCTCTCATCCTGGCTGTGGATGTGTGGGGCTAAAGTGGCATGCCATCTGAAATGAAATGAGGTGGGTCAAGGTTAGCAAACTGGAAAAAAGAGTCCAAACTGGGTCTTTGAATAAACAAAGTCCTGGGAGTTGGAGTGGAGGTCACAGAGTGTGACTCAGGGGAAGAGGAGCCAGCAGTACATGAAAATAGATAGAGCTGGAAGGTCCAGGGTCAGGGGCTGTGGCCTGCAATTGGTGTTCACTATCTCCCAGGTAGAGGATCACACCTGGTTCTGTACTCGCCCAGGAGACTGTCAAGAGCAGACTTGGCTTCAGAGTCTGGCGTGGCCTACTGGGAGAGTCTGTGCAAAACATGCTACAGAGACAAGACATCCTTCAGGGTCTCCTGCCTGGAGGAGTGAGACTGGCCTACTCCGCATTTTTCTTCTAAGTTTGTTTGACAAAGTCCTGGACTCTCCAAGGTGCTCTTTCATTCAGCAATAGCATGACTTAGCGAGGAGCAGAGTATATGGGTCGGGGCGAGGCTTGGCTTCCTAGTAGTTCCGAGCAGTGGTGGATGGAAGCTGATCCCTGTGATAGACTGAGTGAAGCCCCGCATATCTGGACACTGCTGACACTTAGTTACTTGGAGGAACTGCGTGCAGTCCTTACCATCGGCCTCCCCTCGGAGGTTGCTGCCCAGGACACTCTATCAGCCACCAGTCACAGGATTCAGGCATATACATGTAACATGTGTGTTTACTACAAATTATACACTTGGATCATATGTAGTAAATGCGTTGTGAAATAGACCAACATGGAAATGTTTAAGTGTGATAAAGATGAAGTGAATACTTTTAAAGAGAACTGTAAACTGCAGTTTGAGAACATCCCTCTAGCCCGTTGTCTTTCCAGTAGAGTGCCCACATCCCAGATGATTAATAAGACAATGCCATTGTCAGTGAGGGAAGGACAAGAACTTCTATTTCCATTAAGAAATAAGCAAATCATAAGGAATGACCTGCACTCCCATTGATACTCAGCCTGTCACAGGACCTCCCAGGTCTTGTGTCCTAGACCTGACCAAGAAAATTTGTTTACTATTTAAAATATTTTATTAACAGCACAAAACTTTTTGCTCTTGCTAATGGTTTACTAATCATAAAATTCTGGTTCCCCAGTCTTGCTAATCCTGATGGCTTTATGATGACTGCAGCTGATACCTTAAGACACATCCTCCCTTCAGGGGAGGTTCAGACTTGACAATGGCTGTAGTCTGTATTTCAGTAGTCTTTGGGATAATTTTTAAGTTTGGGACTTTTTAGCTGCCTTTTCTGAAATTCGATCAGATCATCATCATTTTTAGTCTCTAATATGGCCGAGAGTGGAAGTGTCAGCTCTGCTATCTTCTTGCTCACGGGTACAAACTTGCTGACATTATCTTCCAAATACTGTGTTTTTTTTACAGGAAGTTTTTTAAGACATCTATTTTTAGGCTTAGCTTACCTGAAACTGTATAATGCAATTCATAAACTTGCTGCATGAGGAAACTGCAGTCTGTTCCTGTACCCTGGAAGCACATATAGCAGTGTTGGCCCACAGTGTGGGCCTTTGTGGTTTGGAGTCCTCACTCTCAGGCTGGCTCTAGCTGAAAGGGACACACCCCTGATGGACCTTGTGATAAACTGAGTATTAATTAGGCATGCCAGGAACTTCTCAGGATGTGCTCATTTCTTGATGTAATAAGAAGTTCTTGTCTTTTCCTCATGTGACAATGGCATTGTCTCATGAACGTGGGTATACTGGTGGAGAGATGACAGGTCTGGGGTGACAGTTCTCCACTCATGGCTTGCAGTTCTCTTGCATGGGCTCCAAGGTGCATTTTAGCAAACATTCTCAGTGATGCTAATGTAGATGCTTGGACTCTCTGAGATGAGCATGACTGCCTGGATACAGTACCCTTTTGGTCACTACAGGGCCTGTCTCTGGAAGAGCAAGGGCCTGGTCCTGGAAATTCTGCTGCCATATTGCTCTGCAGGGTCGGAGTAAGCCTCTTGCTCTGGGATTGAACCAGGACTAGGACCTGGCAGTCAGGCTGGCAGGAACTGCCAGTGTCTGCTCAAACTGTGAGGCCAATAGAGTGTCCTGGGCAGCAACTCTTGAAGGGAGGGGGATGGTAAGGACTGCACACAGTTTCTATGAGTAACTGAGCATCAACAGTGTTCAGATTTATGGGGCTTCACTCTGTTCATCACAGGGCTCAGGAGAGTCACTGCAGATGACTGCTACCCTTGGATACATGTTTAAAAGTTACTTAGAGCAGATATACTATAGTTATCCTTCTTGTCATCATTCCCATGATCTTCATCACCATCGTCTGCATTTCTGTAACACTTGACAGCTTGCAAAGGACTTTTTTTTAAACCTGTGAGGTAGATGTTTACTCCTTCTTAATGAGGACTTAACAGAGGCTCAGAGAGGTAGGAAACCAGTCTCAGGTCACACATGTGGTCAACGGTGAGGCCCAGAATCCTGTCCTGATCCAGTGTCAGCAGTCGGGCACTCTTCTCTTCCTCTACTACTGCCTGAAAATCAGAAAGCCTAATTCTCCCAAAAGGTGGTTTTCCTTTTTAGCAAGTATTGCTCAAGGGAACATCTGATAGTTTTGTCTGGTAGAGACACAAACCAGTAGGTACACAGTGTGATAATTATGGATGCCAGCAAATGCAAGATTTTCCCGGCAGTTGTTATGAAACAGTGATAAGAGCATTATCAAAAGTGGTGTTCTCTCTCCAAAGAGCTTCCAGTGCTTCCATGCTGTTTTCAAGATAGGTTTCACCATTACCCCCTCTTTGGCAACATTCCTTTCTGTGCCAAAAGGCTCCTCCTCTATCATGGCTGGCTTGCACAGATTTTACTGCTCATGATGTCTGCTCACACTGTTCTTAATGACCATGCTTTGCTTATTGACACTGGGAGGGTGACTGCCATCTGTACCAACGCTATCAGAACTGTACAGAAATCTTCATTTTATGCTCATTCTGCAGTGTTGGCATTGAGGGGAAAAAAGATACAAGAACAAAGAGAGTAATGGGGACAAACAGTGAGAGGAGTGAAGAAGTTTTGTAAAATGGTGGGTGTAGATCGGAAGGCACCTTGTCATTCAGTCACTGAAGCACCTTGGACCCGCCCTGTTTGGTCTGTTCCAGGGAGTTATGTACAATATGACTCTATCATAGTCACAGGGAGAGAGCACGGGGCACAAGACGGTCATACCTGGTGATCCACAGGAGGAGCATTTGGGTGCTCTCTGCTTTTTTCCTTTTTTTTTGGTGGGTTTGAAATTTAAAGATAAAAAAATTTAAAAAGTATTATATAGTAAAACATAACAAACTGAAAAAGTATTTGCAACAGCTGTGACACAAAATTGCTAATATTCCAACTACTCTTGCCTATTAAAAAAATGTGACTTAACAAACTACTCACAGATCTGGAAATGCAAATAGTCAGTATATACATGAAACATGTTGAATGTCACTGGTAACTGGTGAAATGCAAATTAAACAAAAATGTTTAATCTTACAGTTAAACCAGGGAACTGTAAATTAGACAGTTTATCACTGTTTTTTTCTTTTAAAATAAGCAAGACAGATCATTTAAACCACTGTAATATTCAGTGCTGATGAGGGCACAGCAAGATTGGGCAGACTTTCACACTAATGGTGGAGGTATAAATTAGTGGAAGTTCTTCCTTCTTGTTCAATTTATTATTTTGTTGATATCTAATAGACATACATATTTTTTGGGTTAATATGATAATTTGATACATTCATATAATATGTAGAGTCAAATCAGAGTAGTTGGAATATTATCTTAAATTTTTTTTATGCTAGGAATATTTGAGGTATTATCCTCTAGCTGTTTTGAAATGTACACTGGATTTGTTTTAATTATAGTCACTCTACTGATCTATCAAACATTGGGTCTTCTTTCTTTGATCTAAACATTTAGACCCATTAATCAACCTGTCTTCAACTGCCTTCTTCTACTATCCAGCCTCTGGTAACTACCAACCTATCCTATCTGCATGAGATCCACCTTTTTTTTTTTTTTTTTAGTTTCCATATATGAATGAGAATGTGTGATATATTTGTTTTTCTGTCCTTGGCTTATATCACTTAACATAATGACCTACAGTTCTCTCCATGTTGCTGCAAATGATAGAATATCATTCTTTTTATGGCTGAATAATATTCTGTTGTGTATATATATCACATTTTCTTTATCCATTCATCTGTTATGGGCACTTAGGTTGATAGTAAACATGGGAGTGCAAATAGCTCTTCAATACTTTGGATATATACTCAGTAGTGGAATTGCAGGGTCATCTGGGAGTACTAAAAGAACTTCATTTAGTTTTTTTAGGAACCTCCATACTATTTTCTGTAGTGGTTGTGCTAATTTATATTCCTACCAACAGTATACAAGTGTTCCCTTTTCTCTGCATCTTCACCAGCATCAGGTAGTAGCCATTTTAACTGGTTGAGATGATATTGTATTGTGGTTTTGGTTTGCATTTCTCTGATGATTAGTGATGTTGAGCATTTTTTCATATACCTGTTGGCCATTTCTTTTTTTTTTTTTGAGTTGGAGTCTCACTCTGTCGCCCAGACTAGAGAGCAGTGGCCGCTCCCGGCCTTGACCTGCTGGGGCTCCAGCGATCCTTCCGCCTCAGCATTCCAAGTAGCTGGAATTACAGGCACGCGCTGCCATGCCCGGCTAATTTTTTGATTTATTGTAGAGATGAGGTCTCACCAAGTTGCCCAGGCGGGTCTCGAAACTGCGGGCTCAGGCAATCCACTCACCTCAGCCTCCCAAGGTGCGGGATTACAGGCTGAGCCACCGAGCCCGGCCTGTTGGCCATTTCTATGTCTTCTTTTGAGAAACGTTTATTCAGATCTTTTGCCCATTTTTAAATCAGATTATTTGTTTTTGCTTTTGAGTTCCTTATATATTCTGGTTATTAATCCCTTGTTGGATGAATAGTTTGCAAATATTTTCTCACATTGTGTGGGTTGTCTCTTCACTTTGTTTATTGTTTCCTTTGCTGTGCAGAAGCTTTTTACCTGGATATAATCCCATTTGCCTATTTTTACTTTTGTTGCCTGTACTTTTGAGATCTTACAAACAATAAAATCTTTGCACAGACCAGTGTCCTAGAGTGTCTTACCAATGTTTCATAGTTCAAGTCTTATATTTAAGTCTTTAATCCATTTTTATTTTACTTTTATATATGGTGGGAGATAGGGATCTGGTTTCATTATTCTGCATATGATTATCCAGTTTTCCTAATACCATTTATTGGAGAGATTGTCCTTTCCCCATGTTCTTGGCATCTTTGATGAAACTGAGTTGGCTGTAAATGCATGGGTTTATATCTGGGTTCTCTGTTCTGTTCCATTGGTCTATGTGTCTGTCTTCATACCAGTATCATGCTGATATGGTTACTGTAGCTTCATGGTACTATATTTTGAAATCAGTTAGTGTGATGCCTACAGCTTTGTTCTTTTTGTTCATTGCTTTGGCTATTCAGGGTCTTTTGTGGTTCCATACAAATTATTGGGTTGTTTTTTCTGTTTCTATGAAGAATGTCATTGGTATTTGATAGGGATCACACTGAATCTATAAATTGCTTTGATTAGTTTTGCCATTTTCACAATATTAATTCTTTCAGTCCATGAGCATAGAATATATTTCTTTCTTCGTGTGTGTATGTCCTCTTCAATTTCTTTCATCAATGTTTTATAGTTTTCCTTGTATAGATCTTCCACTACTTTGGCTAAATTGATTCATAGGTATTTTATATTATTTGTAACTTTAATGAATGGAATTCCTTTCTTGTTTTCTTTTTCAGATTGTTTGCTATTGGCATATATAAATGATACTGATTTTTGTATGTTGATTTTGTATCCTGAAATCTTACTGAATTCATGTATTAGTTTTAACAACTTTCTGGTGGAGACTAGTTTTGTTCTAAGTATACAGCAATGTCATTTACAAACAAGGCTAATTTGACATGTTCTATCTCAAGTTGGATGCCCTTCATTTCTTTATCTTGCCTAATTACTCTGGCCAAGACTTCCAATATCATATTGAATAAAAGTAAAGAAGGTGGCCCACTTTGTCTTGTTCCATATCTTAGAGGAAAGGCATTCATTTTTGTCCTATTGGCTGTGATTTGTCATATATGGCCTTTATTATTTTGATTTGTGTTTCTTTTATACCAAGTTTGTTGAGGATTGTTATCATAAATGGTTGCTATATTTTGTTTGGTCCCACCAAACCTCTTGTTGAAAGTTGATCCCCAGTATTGGAGGTGGGGCCTGGTGAGAGGTGTTTGGAACCTGGGGGTGGATCCCTTATGATTGGTTTGATGCCATCTTTGCTGGAATGAATGAGTCCTCACTCTTAGTTCCCACAGGAACTGGTTGTTGAAAAGAGCCTTGCAGTATTAAATGCCTTTTTAGCATGTATTGAAATGATTATATGTTTTTTGTTCTTGGTTCTGTTAATGTGATGTATTATGTTTATTGATTTGTGTGTATTGGACCATCCTTGTATCCCTGGGATGAATCCCAGTTGATGTTGGTGAATGATTTTTTTAATGTGTTGGTCAATTAGGTTTTTTAGAATTTTGTTGAGGATTTTTACACCCATGTTCAGTGATATTAGTCTGTAGTTTGCGTGTGTGTGTGTGTGTGTGTGTGTGTGTGTGTGTGTGTGTGTGTGTTCTTGTATGGTTTTGGTATCAGGGTAACATTGGCCTCATAGAATGAGTTTGGATGTATTCTCTTTCTTTCTTTCTTTCTTTTTAAAGAGTTTGAATAGAATTGATATTAATTCTTCAAATATGTGCTTGAATTCAGCAGTGAAGCCATCTGGTCCTAGATTTTTCTTTGATAGGAGATTTTTTATTATGACTTTGATCTTGTTACTCCTTACTGGTTTTTTGAGGTTTTCTTTTTGTTCATGGCTCAATCTTGGTAGGTTTTATATGTCCAGAAATTTATCCATTTCTTCTAGACTTTCTAATTTACTGGTGCATAGTTGTTCATAATACACTCTAATTATTCTTTGTATTTCTGTGGTCTCTGTTGCCATGTCTCCTTTGCTGTTTCTGATTTTATTTATTTAGGTCTTCTCTCTTTTTTCCTTTGGCTAGCTAAAGGTTTGTTGTTTTTGTTTATTTTTTCATACAACCAACTTTTTTTGTTGATCTCTTGTATTTTATTTTTAGTCCCAATTTCATTTATTTCTGCTCTAGTCTTTATTATTTCTTGCCTTCTACTAATTTTGGACTTTTTTTCTGGCTTTTTAGTTCCTTAAAGTGCATCCCTAAGTAATTTTTTTGAAGTTTTTCTACTGTTTTGATGTGTATATTGCTATGAACATCCCTTTTAGTACTGTTTTTGCAGTATCCCATAGATTTTGGTGTATTGTCTTTCCATTTTCATTTGTTTCCAATTTTAAAAAATGTCCTTAATTTCTTCATTGACTGTCATTCAGGAGCATGTTGTTTAATTTCCACATGTTCATATAGTTTCTGAGATTCCTCTTGTTATTGATTTCTAGTTTAGTTCCATAGTGGTCAGAAAAGATATTTTGATATGATTTCTACTTTTTTGAATGCATTGAGACTTGTTTTGTGCCCTAAAATATGGTCTATTTTGGAGAATGTTCCATGTGCTGGTGGAAAGAACGTGTACTCTGTAGCAGTTGGGTGAAATGTTCTTTAGATGTCAGGCTTATTGGTTCTAGTGAGTAGTTTAACTCCAGTGTTTCTTTGTTGGTTTTCTGTCTGGGTAATCTGTCCATTACTGAGAGTGGGGTGTTGAAATTCCCAGCTGTTAATGAATTACAGTCTATCTTTCTCTTTAGACTTAATAATTCTTGGTTTATATACTTGGGTGCCCTGGTGTTAGGCACATAGGTCCTCTTGCTAACTTGAACCATTTATTTTGGTTTTTTGTTTGTTTAGAGACAGGCTCTCACTCTGTCACCAAGGCTGAAGTACAATAGTGTGATCATAGCTCACTGTAACCTCAAACTCCTGGGCTTACGCAATCTTCCTGCCTCAGCCTTCTGAGTAGCTAGAGCTACAGGCATGGGCTAACATGCCCGACCAATCATCTGTTTTTAGTTTTTGTAGAGGGGAGTGTCTTGCTACCTTGTTAGTCTCAAACTCCTGGTCTCAAGTGATTCTTCCACCTCAGCCTCCCAAAGTGCTGGGCTTATAGACATGAGCCAGTGCGTCTAGCCAACCCTTTAATCATTATATACTGACCCCCTTTGTATCTTTTTCTAGTCTTTTACAGAGTTGTAGTCTATTTTATCTGGTATAAGTATAGCTACTCTGTTCTTTTTTGGTTTCCACTTGCATGGAATATCTTTTTCCATCTCTTCACTTTTAGTCTATGTGAGTCTTTGCAGGTGAGGGAGGTCTCCTGGAGGCCACATATAGTTGAGTCTTGTTTCTTTATCCATTCAGCCACTCTTAGTCTATGGATGTATGTCTATGTTTTTGCATGAGAGGAGTAATTGTGTATTCCACTTGTCTCTGTTTGGCTCATTTTGGTTTTTGTTGGATATGTTTGCTTAGAGTTTTTTTTTGGTAATTTTGGAATTTCTTTCTTTTTTCCACCACTAGGTTGCTGCCTCATTTTTACCACTAGATGGTGCCTTAAGCCCAGCCTTGCTTTGTCTCTAGTAAAGGATCAGAGTGCTGTCTGTCCCAAGTTGGGGAGGTCCCAAATGGGATAGTAGGCTGGCTAGTGGGCCATGCCCAGGAGACCTATGAAACACACCTCCCACAGCATGGCGCTGCTGAACAGTCACTCTGATTTGATGTCTCCTTGGGCTGAGTTACAGAATAGTTTCCAGTGCTAGGGATGGTCATCTCGCCACCCCCTTGTCTCCTGCCTGTCTTCAGGGATATTTCTCCCTTCCAGCACTCCAGATGCTTCCCATGGGTTGAGGTAGGGACAGGTCTGCTGCCAGGTAATCCAAGATAGTAGGTAAGCTGGTTGTTCACCTTGATCTCACTTTTTTCAGTGTAGAAACCATGAGTTGGGAAGAAATTTTTTGTGTACTTAGTGTAGGGCATATTGAGATGAGGAGTATCACAGATATGGAAATATAATTCTCTTACCATATTCTTGGAGTTTTTTCACTTCTCTGTAGCCCCAGGAACTGTCTCATTCTCATATTTGGTTTCTTGGATATTGCTGATGATATATATTTGTTTTGGTTTTTTGGGGGATGGGGGACTGTAATGTGAGCTTGCTTCTGTGCTGCTATTTTAGAAACAAAAGAGAGCACAAATTTCATAAAAGTAATTTTTTGACATATGTGAGATTTTTTTTAATTTTCATTTTTTAATTTAGTAATTGTAACTCTACAAATTATCTTAGGAAATAAGGAGACATATACATGCATCTCTGTATAAGTATGTTTATTTTAGCATGATATCTAATAGCCATACATTGGATATACCTTAAATGTCAACAGTAAAAGAAAGACTAAGTTAATTATAAACATCTATATATATATAGTATAGCTATTAAAACTGCTATTGAAAAAATTTTAATGAATGGAAAATTTTTCACAGTTTATATTGAGGGAAAAAACCAGAATCAAAATTATCTGGACTCAATTCTCAATACCTAAATTCATTTCTAAATGCATCATCCACAGAGGTAAAAGGATTTAAGAAATACACCAGGAGACTTTCCCTTCTGGGAAGATGATGACATTATTTCCCCTATGCCTTCTGCTAAGTACAAATAAAAACTCTGGACATTATATATAAAACAAACTTAAGAAGATTCTGAAAGGTAGGGAGAAGAAGGCAGACCAGTTAAGGGCCTTGGAGCACAAGGAAGAACATAGTGGTGAGTTCCCTGGGTTTTCTTTGTCCCTCATGTAACCCAAATTTAACCTATATCATTTTCCTTTTCTCCAAATAATTTATTTTTAAAATTTCTTACAAGACAGATGTCTGACAACAAAAATCCTTTAGTTTTTGTTTATCTGAAGACATCTTTACTTTTGAAGGATAATTTTGCTGGCTGTAGAATTCTAGGTTAGTAGGTTTTTTTTTTCCCCACATTTTAAATATTTAAATCTCCTTTCTTCTCGCTTGTGTGGTTTCTGAAGAGAAGTCCAATATAATTCTTATCCTTGTTCTTCAATAGATAAGATTTTTTTTATTTCTGGATTCTTGCAAAATTTTCTCTTTTTCTTTGGTTTTCTATAGTTTGACTATGATACGCCTTGGTGTCATTTTTTTGGCATTTATCCTGGTCAGTGTTCTCTGAGATTCCTAGATCTGTGGTTTTGTGTCTCACTAATTTTGAAAACTTTTTGGCCATTATTACTCAAATATTTCTTCTGCTATTTTGTTTTTTCTCTTTCTGGTAATTCTATTATGTATATGGTATGCCATTTATAATTGTGGATGTTCTGTTCTGTTTTGTTCACTCTTTGCATTTCAATTTTGGGAGTTTATGTTGCTGTTTATTCAAGCTCGCTGATTCCTCCATTGGACATGTCCAGTGTATTGATAAATCCCTCAAAGACATTCTTCATTTCTTAGGGTTTTTTTATTTCCTACATTTTCTGTTGATTGTTTTTTGTAGTTTAGATCTCTCTGCTTGTATTACTCGCCTGTTCTTGTATCACTTTTTTGCATTAAAGTCCTTTGCCTATTAATCATAGTTATTTTAATTTTTTAATCTTTGTTTTTCCTGTCTTTTTAAATTTTCAATAGCTTTGGAGGATACAAATGATTTTTGGTTGCCTGGATGCATTGTATAGTGGTGAAAAAGTTCAGACTAATCATAGTTATTTTAAATTCTTGTTCTGATACTTCCAAAGTCTCTGTCATAGCCAAATCTGGTTCTGATATTGGCTTTGTCTCTTCAGACCACTTTTTTCTTGGCCTTTAGCATGCCTCATATTTTTTACTTAAACCTGTACATGATCATATCACCAAGTAATAGCAATGAGTACGGAAGCCTTTAGTGTAAGGGTTTGTGCTTGTCTGGCCAAGTGTTATGCTGTGTTTATTGTTTGCCATAACTGCGGGTGTCAGAGGCTTCAGTTTCCTCCAGTATCTTTGTTTTCATATCCCCTCTCATCTTTGGATTTTCCTTCTTAAATCAGATTTGATCCTCAAAGTTCTTTCATTTGTAATCCTGTTTGTTATTTAGGGGCTCTGTAGATGGGTGGTAAGGTATGTGCATGGAGGAAAGTTTCTGTACTCCTGTGATTAGGTGGGTCTATGCCCCTGGGCTGTTCTCTACACAAGTTTTTCTCAGCATGATCCCCCTCTCAGGTGAGACAGGAAGACTCGAGTGGGCTGGAGTTGTCTAATTGCCCTTTTCTAAGTCAGATAAGACTTTAGTAAAATAGTTTTCCTTGAAAGCTGTCCTTCTTATGACTGAGACTAGATCAAAGAACAGAACTCTCTGGGAATATTTTAAATGGTTGTTTCGCCTCCCCTGCTGGAAGCAGCAGGGAATTTTTCTCTGATCTTCACAGTGAGAATATGATGGGATGATGGGGGTCTTAGAGGTACAACTCACAAAAGTATAGGCCCCTCCAAGCTTCTACTTCCAGTACTTTAATTCCCAGGCCAGCCCATACTGAGCCCCAGAAACATGTCACCGAGTGTGAGTGTTGGATCAGTGTGGGCTCCATCAACAGCTGCTCCCCAGAGGCTGTGACTTGTGAATTCTCCCCTTTCCAGCTGCCGGTGGTTGACCCTGAGATCTTGATTCTCTGATGGATATAAGGAGAATTGTGGCTTTTGGTGTGTTCAGGCTTTTTCTTGTGAGAACAGGAGTGATGCCTTCCATGCTCTTTACATGTTAGAGTGAAACTAGAAGTGCATGAATTGCTTTTTTAATAACACTACAAAAGTGGGCATCACAGTAGAATCCAGAGGTTGTATCGTCTTAATTATGTTGAATATTTTATTTTTGTTTATTTATTTTTGAGTTGGAGTCTCACTCTGTTGCACAGATTGGAGTGCAGTGGCTGGGCTCAATCTGCTGGGCTCTGTCTATCCTTCCGCCTCAGCCTTCCAAGTAGTCGAAACTACAGGCGCACACTACCATGCCTGGCTAATTTTTGATTTATTGTAGAGATGAGGTCTCGCCAAGTTACCCGGATGGGTCTCGAACCCGCAGGCTCAGGCTATCCACGCACCTTGTCCTCCCAAAGTGCTGGGATTACAGGCTGAGCCACTGAGTCCGGCCAATTATGTTGAATATTTTAAAAAACTGAAACCTGCTTTCAAATTAAAATTTTTACTATATGACCTGTCGCACATATCCTTGTTCCTGTAATTTTTATTTTGTTTTACATTGCTCTCCCGTGGAACTGTCCAATGCTTAATAAGTAAAACCTTTGACCACCTTTGATATTTAAATCTTTACACTTATATAAATTAGCAGAGATTAAAGAATGTAAGTATTAACTATGTAAAGACCATCACTTGGAATAGATTTATCATTGACTATCCTGTAATTTAACTTTATTAAACAAAATACATTATGTATTTTTCTTTACCAAGAAATGCTTTATAGTGTAATAATTCTGTGAATTCTTGGTCATACAAACTCAGCCAGAGATAGAGTTATAATAGTCTTTATCCGACTTGGAAATTCTTATGCTTAATAAAACAACTGTGGCTTTACAGTGGTAAAAATGCTAAAGATTGGTTTAATTTATTGTAATTAAAATGTAATTTTCCTGTAGAATATAACCTTTACTAGGAAACATGTTTTAAAATTACAACTTGAAAAGGTTTTAAAGTAGCAAAATTGACTTTAAATTCAATTTTTTAAAAATTTTACGTAGGTTTCCAACTGTAATTGATCAGAAATCATTTATTTTCCCTTTGGAATCTGAGGGTAAACTTTGGCAACCCCAAAGACAGCGCAGTCCATTTCCTCGCATCTTTCCAAAAGTAAAGGTAGGAATAGCAACATCTGGGGTTGGGAGGAGGGGAGACCAGGAGTGACTTCTGACGGTACGACGTGTCTTTGGAAGATGATGAAAATGTTCTGGAGTTATATAGTGGTGGTGATTGCACAACTCTGAATATACTACACATCACCAAATTATATACTTTAAAGAGGTGAATATGACATATGAATTCTATCTCAATGAAGCTGTTAAAGTTTTTAACAGAATAAAGGCAGGAAATTTGCTTGGTGGTCTAAAGATATAGGTCTGTCTGTCTCTACAATGTTGTGTTGTTGTTTCAGATATGTTCATGGCATAGTCAATTTCTAAAACAAAATAACTTTCTTCCATGGTGGCTTGAGCAACAGAAATCTATTTTTTGCAGTTCTAGAGGCTGGAAATCTAAGATCAAGGTGCTGTAGACCTGGTGTCTGGTGAGGAGAGACAGAGAGAGTGGGAGAGGGAGAGGGAGAGGAAGGAATAGGAGAAGGTGGGGGGGAGAAAGAGAGAGAGAGAAGGGAAGCAAGGTCTTGTGTATCTTTTTATAAGCCAGTAATCTCATTAATGAGGCCTCCACACTCATAACCTAACTAGCTCCCAATATTGGGGGTTAGAATTTCAACATATGGATTTGTGGGGACACAAGCAATCACTCCCTGACTCCCCCAAAGTAATCATAGCTCACCTCTTTTGGGTACCAGATACTGTTGTCAGTTTCTTCATTTTATTGGTGAAGAAACCAAGGTGCAGAGTTGTTAAATAAGTTGCCCAAGAAAATGCAGCTGGTGTCAGAGCAAGTGTCAGAGTAAGTGTCAAAATATGAACCCAGAACTGTGGGGATCTACAGAGGCTCTTATAAACTGTGACAGCCTCTTTTAGTAATAGCTTTATGGAGATAGGGTTCACATGCCATAGAGTTCACCCCTTTTTACTATTCAACTCTCTGGTGTTTAGCATACTCAGAGTTGCACATCTGTTATATGGTACCTTTTTATAATTGCTTGCATTTTTCCTTATCATACTTGCTACAGTTTGTAATTAGTGAGTAGTATGATTTTTTAAATGTCTATCTTTCCACTAGATTATAAATCAATGAGGGCAGGATGTATCAGTTTGTTCAATGTAATATTATATTGGGGAATTCTCAATAAAAGTTTGTTGAATGAATAAATGAAACCACCATAGTGACCTTGAAGGGTGTGCCTGTCTCCATGAAAATATCAGCCCAGAGTCTCCTGCATTACCAAAACAGTCATTTGTACCTCTGTCCTCACACATGTCACACTGAGACTGCTAGCCACTCTACAGTACTCATTTATGGGCTGAGTAAGACAGATGAGATCCCTGCTCTCAGAGAGCTTGCGTCTCAGTGGGAGAAGACAGACCATCAGTACGAAAACAATGGATAATAAGAAAGGCTCTGGTGTCTGGTAGATGCTCATATGTCTTCTTTTGAGAAGTGTCTATTCATGTCTTTTGCCCACTTTTAATGGGACTGTTTGTTTTTTTTCTTTTTGGCATGTTTGAGTTCCTTGTAGATCCTGGATGTTAGGCCTTTGTCAGGAATGCAGTTGGCAGACATATTTTCCCATTCTGTGGGCTGTCTCTCCACTCTCTCTTTTTAAAAAAATTTTCTTTTTAAACATGTGGGGTACAATCCAGGGTTAGGTATACAAATGTTCATTATGCAGGTACCCTTGTTGATGAGGTGTGCCCCCCCTTCCCCAGACAGATTTCTATTACTGCCTATCTCACCCCCCCAATAGCTTCCCACTACTGCCAGTCTTTTTCTTATAGTATTATGATAATTGTTCAAACAATTATGATAATTGTTCATTTTGGGCTTTGCAGCAACTTGGATGGATTTAGAGTCTATGAGTGAGTGAGAACATGTGATGCTCAGTTCTTTGTTTCTGTGATATATCACTCAGTATTACAGACTCTAAGTCCATCCAGGTTGCTGTGAAATTCATGATTTTATCCTTCTTTATGACTGCATAATATTCCATTGTGTATATGTACATGAAAAATGCTTAGCCTCACTAATCATCAGAGAAATGCAAATCAGAACCACATTGCAATACCATCTGACTCCAGTAAGAATAGCCATCATTAATAAAACAAAAAAAACAACGGAACAACAGATGGTGGTGAGGATGCGGAGAAAAGGGAACACTTCTACACAGCTGGTGGGAATGCAAACTAGTTCAATCTCTATGGAAAACAGTGTGGTAATTCCTAAAAATTGTGGCAA
The DNA here is from genome assembly GCF_000164805.1 of Carlito syrichta. Taxonomy (NCBI): domain Eukaryota; kingdom Metazoa; phylum Chordata; class Mammalia; order Primates; family Tarsiidae; genus Carlito; species Carlito syrichta. The sequence continues at coordinate 386,482 of NW_007046029.1, forward strand.
TGTGGCAATTCCTAGAAATTGACTTTCCATATGACCCAGCAATCCCTCTTCTGGGAATCTACCTTGAGGAACTTAAATCACTCTACACATGTTTATTACAGCACTATTTACAATAGCAAAAACATGGAACCAACTATGCTGTCCATTGAAACTGGACTGGATTTTTAAAATGTGTTACATATGCATGAGGGAATATTATGCAACCATAAAGAATCACATTTTGGACTTTGCAGCAACTTGGATGGATTTAGAGTCTATAATACTAATTGATTTATTTCAGAAACAAATAACTGAGTACTACATGTTCTCACTCATAAGTGGTCCCTGAACATTTACCATAATACTATAAGAAAGGGATTGGCAGTAGCCGGAAACAGCCAGTGTGGGGGTTGGGGACATAACATTAATAAGCGTACCTGATCTCAAACCAGGCAAAGTGGGGACCAAAGGGAGGCCCAAACTTTACCTGTTTAATGACCACTTGTATACCTAATTCTGAATAGTACCCCACACTTTTAAAATAAATTTTTTTTTTTAAAAGAAGGGCTCTGGTGAAAATGAAACAGAACGATCACGGTGATAACGGGAGTTTCCCCATTCCTCCGTCACCATTAAGTAGCTGCTTCAGTTGCATTTGTATTTGTTTGCCAGGAATCTCAGGAGGCCACAGCTGAGCCGTAAGGCGAGAGACTGGATGGGGGTTTCTGATCTATAAGAACAATGAAATTAATATCTGAAATTAAACTATTGTGGAATGTGTAATTGCTAATATTTTTCCTGAAAAAAATAAAATTATGGCCAGAATTGAATTGGCCCCACAGAGTTTTGGATCCTGGCTATGATCATAAAGAACCTGCTTGCTGACTATAACCCTGCTCTAAGTGCTGTGAGCATGGGTGAGTTTCACTTAGGAAGGCACATGGACTATCTCCCACCCTGACTTTGCTCCCAGGGCCTTAATCCCTCTTGTTTTATTTCTAATATAAGTGACATCTGCTTAAAAATGCATATCCCCTGACTCAAAAGATAGCCCTGACTTTGCATTGTAAAGTCAATGACAAGCAGTGCTGTTTTTCCAGCTGTTAGTCATGCCTAGGATGCCAACATAAAAGCTTGTATTAAGTGTTTGCGAGATCCAGCTGGGATATGACCACTTTTAATTGCCACTTCCAACCTTTTAAACTAGGTGAACCCCAATTGCTTCTCTAAGCCTCTCTCTCCCTAAAAGCGGATAGTTGTTTTTGGAATTCACACCAAAAAGCTTAAATGACAAACAATTAAGAATTGTTCAACTGTAATTAAGAATCATAATTAAAAACTCTTTATTAGCATCCTTAAATTTGAAAAAGCACACTCAGAAACATTTATAATTAAAGAAAGTTTACATTAATCTTTCACTTTCTGAGGTTTTCTCTGGGGAGGGAAGAAAAAGAATCAGTGATGAAATACCAGTTGGTAGAATTGGATATAAAGTCTTATTTTCTGGATTTGCAGATAACTATGGGCAAAATCAACACAGACTCTATCTTTGCTTATTAAAATACTCATGTTTAAAATGTTTCCTTCAAATGTATCAGTAACATATGCTTGTTGTGGTAAGTGGCAAACACGATGTGAAGATGTAAAAGGCAAAGCAGGCTGTGTCCCCATCCTCTGCCAGGCTGTCCATGCCCATGAGCTGCCAGTGTCCACAGCCAGTCTGTGTCCTTCCCCACTCTTCTCTTTGTTGGTGGTAATGTCTACAGAGCAAGCACAAGTGCAGATGTACAGTGTTTGGGTTGATTATGAATCTCTTGCTTTTACTGAAACAGGTGACATTTTGGATTATTAGAAATGAAAGCTGCCTGTTGTTTATAAACACTATGTAAAAAGCTATGTTCATATTATTTGCATAAAATAGATGCTATTTTAAAATCAAGAAACTTTGGGATAATATCTAACATGAAATATGACATCATATTTCTGAGTTTTTTTCTGTTGACTATCCATGATATCAAAAGAGGGAGCATGTGGCCCTGCGGGTTCTGGGGCAGAGTCCCCAAAGCCTGAGGCTAGTGGGCGATGTCTGATGCCTTGTGGGTGGTCACACAAGCGTGGAAGCATTCTTTACTTGTGCCTCAACTTGAGAAACAGAGAGCTGTGTAGCATCAGTGTATTCATTTGCCAAATGCTATTTTCATTTTTAATGGATACATTAAAATAGACATACATATTTTGGGGGATACGTGTGATATTTTGATGCATGCATCATAATGTATAATGATTAAGTCATGGTAATTGGAGCATTCATCACTTTAAATATGTATCGCTATGCTAGGAGCATTCAACTTATTCTCTTTCAGTTGTTTTGACATGTACAATAGACTATACACTAGGTCTTATTTCTTCTAGCTAACCGTGTCTGTACCTGTTAGTCAACCAATGTATTCACTTATCACATATTCTTTGATGCCCTTCTCTGTGCTAAGCACTCTCTCAGGCACCAGCAGCTCAACAGTGTTCCTGTCCTCATGGAGATTGTATCCGTGGCAGTGTTCCCGACAAAGTCGGCTTGACCCCAAAATGGAGTTCTTCTCCGTGCAGTGTTGGAAGCCAATATAGGAAACTGAAGGCAGGGTCACGCAGGGCTGGCCTTAATTCTGTGGTTCGCGAATTAGCTGCTCAGAGTGGGAGTGAGGGAGTTGAAATTCAAGGTTTCTTTGATGAAGGGGTTGAACATGAACTTGAGGGGAGTATGATTCATGTCTTTTCTGGGAATGGCGGAGATTTCCCCAAATTCAGATCACGTCCCTGCTCTCTCCTTTTTTGGTCCCACGTTTCCTGTTGTGGCTGCCAAGGGGTTGCCCTTTAGTATGGAACGTGTGTTATGAGAGGCTGTAGGACCTTCAGAGGTCGAACGAGCTGACTGTCCGACCCTGTTGGTCTTACCTGGTCAAGAGGGAACATTCTGTCCACAGGCTTTTCGGTTTCTTAAACATAAGCAGGGTTACATTGTTTGGAAATGCAGCTATGCCACGTTGGCATTACACTGAGTAACGGAAGAGGTAAGTTGGCAACAGTGATAAAATTGTGAAAAAATTTCAGTACTGGGAAAGCACATAGAAGGACACCCAACTCAGAATCTGGGAGAATGGAGTTCAACGAGAACTTCTCAGAGGTGGAGCCTAGAGATGGGTGGGTGCATGGTCGCCGGAGTGGAAGTGAGAGACCCAGTGAGGAGGCTGGGGTGAGCTCCCAAGTAGAGGAACCATCAGGGTGAGACAGCAGGAGTTTGGGAGGACAAGAGCAGGCCAGTCTGAGTGGAGCACGGTCCAGGAGGTAGGAGGGCTGGAGAGTGTGGTTGGTGGATACAGGCTCTCAGGGCCCAGGAAAGGGTCCAGAACGATGGGGATCATGAGGGCCTTCAGCAGACAAGGGACAGCACGGTGTTTCCTTCCTCACCAAATATCACTTTGGCACTGTGTGATGAAGGTTTTAGAGGAGTGAGTACTAATTTCGGGTCAGCTGCAATAGCACAAGCAGGAGATGGTGATGATGGGAGCATGAGTTGGGTGAGGAGGTAGAGGATGTCAGAGCAAAGGAAGAGAGGGATGGGGGTGAGATCTGAAGGAGATGGTCAGAAAAAAGGAAGGGGGTCCAGGGTAAGATCTGAAGGAGATGGTGATGACCTGAGCATGAGTGAGGTGAGGAGGTGAAAGTTGTCAGAGGAAATGAAGGGGGATCTGGGGTGAGATCCAAGCTCAGGCACCTGGCAGGGATTGGTGACACTGTTCATGAGATGGGACAGAAGGCGCTCTGCTTTATGTGTGCTTATTGTTACATGAAATCTCATAAGTTGAGGGAAGGTAGGTTTTCACATAAACAGTTAGGACTTGGCCATTAGAAGCATGGGATATTAATGGGACTACAAACAGGCTGTCCTAATGAGGTAATGTGAGGAGAATTTCATAAGAGGACCATTTCCCAGGATGAGAAGAGGGTGGAAGAAATGAGAAACAATGTAGAAAGCCTAGAGCTAGCAACAACGGGGCACACCCAACCTCAGGGCTGAGAGGCCAAGGGGGGAATGTTTAGTGGTCACCATCGTGTCCTGCCCAGGTCTACCCTCCCAGGCTGAAGTGCTCACTCCCCAACTGTCTGCAGTGTTCACGCTGAGGGATCAGAGCCAAGACCCTACCAGGGCTTTGCCAAAGGGAGCCAAGACTACCCTTCTCTTTAGGGGAACCAGCTCTAATGACTGGTTGATGTGGGATACAAAGTCCAACCCCCGTCTCAATTTGGGGCAAAAATAAGGGCCGTCGTGCCAGGACTCCTGTTGGATAAGCCAAGGACCTTGCTGTGACATCACAATTCAACTCTCCCTCCTCTCAGGTGTTGACCCCGAGAGCAGTCTGTCACCGATAGACCTCCTGTGCACAGCTCTGTGTTAGGGTATCTTCTCAGGTACCCAAACTAAACAAATGATCACCCCTGCCTATGATGGAGGGAGAGTGTAGAGAGGGCATGGCTTGTCAGTGCCCGTGAGCTTTAAGGGACACGGCATTTAGGGGCACTCCACCTGCTGGGGTCGAGGAGAGAGCAGGTACCCCGACCTCACATTCCCCCTTCTCCCTCACCTTCTGTCCACGCTTCCCAATGGCAAGTGGGAGCTATCTGGTACACGGCGTGTTATGTTTTAGAACTACTCATTTTCAAAAGATATATATGAGTAGAATGACAATCTAACTTACTGTCCAAACCAGGGCACTTTTAAGAAGAAAAGAGGTTGCTTTTAATCATTACTTCAGGACAACAGGAGTATACCAACTTCCCCAGACCATCCAAGCATCCATTTATTTATTAAGTCATTCAGACACTCAACACATGGATTACTCACTGGACTTCCGGCACTGTCCTGTGTCTTTAAGGAGATGTTGAAGGAGATGATAGACAGAAGTTTTGACAGATCATCTGAGACAGAGAAGCCCTGTGTGCCCTGGGACCAAAGAGAAAGAGCAGACCCACGGCCAGGGAAGGGAGAGCTTCCCCTTGGCAGTGACGCCTGGGCCGAGTCAGCAAGGTGACATGGCAGAGGAGAGGTGTTACCACGGAGGGAAGGTGCCAAGGCATGGGGACAGGCAAGAGCATATGTTGGGGAGAACCCTGTGAATTCCTTGGATTAACACAGGGAGCATTGTCTGAGGAGAGATGAGACATGAGGCTGAAGAAGAGTGAAGGGAGACTGGACTTGGTCAGCTTGCTGAGGTCACATCACGGGGACAGGTTGAATTCATGTCAGTGGCAAAGAGAGCTAGTTTTGATTTTAAGTATGTAATCAGAGAGGGGTGTGGTTATAATTGTGATTTGGAAAGACCATTATGTCAGTAGCATGGAAAGCGAGATTGATGTTGGAGGTAGAGTCTGGGAGCACCCCTGCCCATGGATGGTGACCCAGGTGACTACAGTGACCATGAGTATGAGGACAGAGGAGCTGGCTCTCAGGCCTGTTTTGATTAGAGGTTGAGCTGGCAGGACTTGGTGATTGATTAGGGGATAAAAGAGAACTGGAGGGACCACTCCATGTGTCCTGCATGGGACTGGGTGGCAGTGATGCCACTCACCGGGATGGCAGATGGGAGACAGTGCAGGCGTGTTAGCATGATGGTGGGAGCAGGGGAACCGGATGAATCCAGTTTCAGATGATGTGGATTCTCCACAAGGAGGTGCCCGGTAGCAACTGAGTATACTCCTTGCAGGCGGGATCATGGCACAGCAACTGAGGATGACCTCATCACATGGGATGGCACAGGCCAGAGCACGGGAGCTCTGAGACTGCGTTGAGTGCAAGGGCCAGAGTGTTGCAGTGGAAACTTTGATTTTTCTTGGATTCTGAGATACCACAAGTCATAAGAGTCAAACCAAGTAACAGGAGGTTTCCAGGTTAAAAATGCATCACAGAATCTTTAAAAGGAACAGAAATAGATGCCACACACACTTCCATTCCATGCAGTTTGAGTCCAAGCCTCTCTGGGCACAGTCTGAGATTCCTTCAGGTCACCCTCAGCCATCGACGTATGTGTAGCATAATGATGACCAGCTGTCTTTATAACCCTGGCTTGTGAAGTTGAATCTTTTTGCCTCTTTTGACACACAATGTAACTCTGGGGCATGATGAAAAATACTAGGGTTTTTTGGTCTTATGTGGTTGAACTCATAATTTCCTATTTTCTTTGACTGAATTACCCACCCTGAGAGTTCAATACCTGCTCTTGACAGTCTGGGAAGGCGTCTGTTGGGGCTGTTGGTCCTGAGGGGCCTGAGGCTCTGGGCCACCAGCTCTCTGTGGCTCTGAAACCCTAGAGTCTCCACCATGACTTGCTAGACTGGCTTGTGGTAGATAACACTGTATCAAAATGTCATCTTTTAAAAGACATTTTAAGCAAATTAAGACATCTTAAGCTAGCTCAAAATGTAAGCACCATGGTACTTCTGGAGCACAAAACCCACTTGCAAGAAAGGAAGAGAAGTCGTGGAATTTGCAGTCAGCCCAGGGCTGTGAAGACTGGCCACAGTGTCACCTCTGGCACGCAGCACTGTGAACCGATGTTGCATCTCTGTGGCAGCTTGTCAGAGTCGCACAAACACAGCTAACGAAGGAGTGTCTTCCACCCTGTGCCCACCTGAAGGGCTGAGCACGAGCTGTGGTCCCGGTGTTGTAGGAGCACCATCTGCAGACAGGTGTTCAAGGTGTGCAGAGAACTGTGGCAGGGCCGGCGCACCTTGTGCTGGGCTTTGTCCTGAGCGCTGAGGGCACCTTCTCAGGATCTGCACCAATCACAGCTGTCCTGCTTGCCAGCTCGTGTGTGGGGTGCCATCTGTCCTGCTTGCCAGCTCGTGTGTGGGGTACTCCCTGGGCGACGCCTCAACAAGCAAGAACCTGCAGCCCCCACCTCTTGTTGTTTCACTCCTGATCACTTTGTTTCACTGTCCTTTCCCCCTCAGCCATGTTAGGTGCCAGGGTTAGGCAGAAATTGTCCATTCCCTGACCAGTACCTGTCCCCGCCCCCTCTGTGCCTGACAGCTGTGCTTCTACTCAGGAGGGCACCGTGTCCTGAGGAAGAAGGGTACTCACTTCTGAGATTCCCCTGCAGTGAGTCGGGACCACATGTCCCAGCTCTGTCCATGGAGTGCCTGGCCACAGGCTACGGGGGTAGTCTGGGGATGTCTTACTGTTCTGACAGTGGGGGTAGTCACAGCTGGCGTGTGCCTGTGCCCGTTTCCCATCCCCCTTTTCCTTGAACATAGTCATGACATCTGGGACTACCGCAGTCAGCTTGCAACCAGGGTGACTGGCAGCCCCCTGCGGGTTGTGGAGCAACAAGAAGAAAGGAACTTGGCCTCCAGTGGCTTCTCTGAGCAGTGACCCAGTATCCCAACTGTCTGCCTCGAGCACATGAGCACAAACGTGTCGGATCTCTTCCAGCTGACTCGGCAGCTCACCGTCATCTCTCCTGCAAACACCCTGTCTGTCTTTCCCTCCACAGGGCCTGGGAGGCAGAGCACAAGCCTGATCCACCTCACCAGCTACTGTGGCTGGTGTAGAAGCCCCAGAACATGGCAGCAGGATGCCCCACCATGGTGCTGACTGCTCTGACCTTGGTGTTGTAACCCTAGATTTCAAAGAAGTACTCCACTCGGCCCAGAAACGCGGTCTCTTTTTGGTAGCTAAGTCGCTTTCTCATTCCTTGAGATGATTGCCTTAAACCTTCTCCTTGTCCTGCAAACTTCCAGCACCCTTGTCTCCCCTGACTTTTGGCTATGATCTCCTTTTATGCTCACTGAAAAAATAAGTGCAATCCGACGAGAGTTGCCTCATTTTCTGAGCCAGAGTCTGCAGGTAGACCCAAGATTCGTCTCCCTCTTCGTTTGTAATGAAACCCTTGATTTTTTTAACTAGAAACATGGCTGCCCAGTATGAAGACCAGACTCCTCCAGCTTCCCTTGCAGTTGGTCATAGCTACATGGCCAAGTACTGGGTAATGAAGCATGAGGGGAAGTATTATGGGTACTTTTCAGGAAACATTCCCAAATGATAACTAACTTGTGCCCTTTGACCCTTTTCTTCCCCTTCCTCTATTTTGCTGCCTGGCATAAGACAGTGATGGCTAGACCTCTTAGCAACCATGTTAGACTGAGAAGAGGAGGCCCACGCATTAGGGTTAACAGAGGCTGAGCTGGAAAGGGGCTGATGCCTAACAATTTATAGGCCTCCATACCAGCCCTGAACAGCCTGCCTCTGGACTTCATCTACATGAGAGGACTACATTCTGTCTCATCTAAACAATGTTCTCCCAGTCTTCTGTCACATATAGACAAATTAGTTCTAAGCAAATCCACCAGTCTCTCTATGTCTAGATTTATGTGCTGTGTCTTGTCCCTTGTCCTAATGGAGGCAGTGTTCCCTATCAAGGCCAGCCTCTTACTGAAGCCTTAGCTCTACAGCTGGATCCACTCATGCATCATCACCGTCTCACTCCTCTGTCATCCCTGACCTTGCATGACTGATGCAGCCTCCTCACTCGGTCTCTGTCTCACTGTGGTCTCCTCAGAGGCTGTCCTCGACCACCACACCTAAGGTAGCCCCTGTTGCTCTCTCTTGCATCATCCTGGCATATTTTGCTTAACATACTTGGGGCACTCATAGGCTCTCAATACATGTTTGAGTGAATGAATGAATGATGCTAGGAGTAGAGAAGGAGAGATGGGGGATAGGGGAGACCTCTCAGAGGAGCCCGTGTCTGAGCAATGTTCAACTTAGAGGAAAAGTGTCCCCAGAAGACACTGCAGAGGAGAGGAGAAGACATTCCTAAAGAGGGAGCAGCGTGTCCCTCGCCAGGTGGAGCGCTGTGTTGCATGTGGACACTGGTGATCATTCAATTGGAAAGAGATGGGGCAGTCAGGAAGATGGCAGGAGGTATCAGGTCAGACTGCCCTAAGGGAAACTAGGGGAGGTTAAAGGTGAGAGACATGTTCAGTTAATGGCCAGAGGCAGGTGGCCATGTAGTAGATGGACCAGAGGCCAAGAAGCCCAGCGTAGGGATGTGACAGAGGTCTAGTGGTGACCAGGAGGGCCTGTGGGTGCCAGAGAAGGCAAAGGATCCGACAGAACAACAGGAAGCCGAATCGGAAGTATGTCAACTGACACTTCTCTGTAGTGTGGCAGTGTGTTGTGATGGAAAGAGGCTTTGGGTCAGAGGCCGAATTGAACTTCATCTCCCTACTCGCGGTTGTGTGACTTGAGAAGTCACCGAACCAGTTATCCTCACTGTCCGAGTGGTGACAACATCACATGCTCCTTCTCATCATCTTAAGGACTAGTCAAGTCAGCTGAACTTGACAACACCCACCCTTTCTGGTGCCTGGCATGGAGCTGAATAAACATTACCTCCCTGCCCCCATCCTTCTCTTATACCCCAACTCGACTCCTGCAGGAATCAGACAACTGGAGGGCACACCTGAGTGGAGCAGCCGAGTCTTCAGGGTCATGGGCATGAGGCAGCTAGACTGCAGCTGGAGTTGGGCAGTGCTGTGACCTAGGGGCCTTCTGCCTAGTGATCTTCTAGCCCTACTGGGAGATGAGAAGGGAAACTGTGGAGTACAGAACATTGGAGCTGAAGCAATAATAAAATAATGCATCATTGTATTTTACTTACATCTTTATGACTTATTAAAAACAAAAATAAGTAGGTGGGACTTAATTAAACTGAAAAGCTTCTGCCCAACAAAAGAAGTAATCAACAGAGTAAATAGGCAACCTACCGAATGGGAGAAAATATTCACAAACGATATATTTGATAAAGGACTAACATCAAGAATCTACAAAGAACTCAAACAAATCAGCAAGAATAAAAAAAAATGGTCCCATTAAAAAGTGGGCAAATGACACGAACAGGCATCCTTCAACAGAAAATATGCAAATGGCTAACAAACCTATGAAAAAATGTTCAACATCACTCATCATCAAGGACATGCAAATTAAAACCACAACCAGGTATCCCTTATATAAGTTGAATGGCCATTATTATTATTATTTAGCTTCTGAACCTTTACTTATTTATTTTTTATTTTATTATAAAGATGTGGGGTACAAGTCAGGATACATAAGGTACATAAGTACAGGTACATAAGTAATGTATGTGCAGGTAAAATTTGGACCTCCACCTGGTCCTCACTTCCCCTTGTTTAGGATCAGGTACCCTTTGTGCTGTCATGTCATTTCCTTCCTCCCTTCCCTGGCAGTGTCCCACGACCACCAATCCCTCCCTTGTGCTATTGAAATTAGAATGGCCATTATTTAAAAATAAAAAAGCAATAGATGTTGACATAGATGCAACGAATAGGGATCACTTATACACTCTTGGGAGGAATGTAAATTAGTACAACCTCTAGGTGTGTATACACACCTACACACACACACACACACACACACACACACACACCATGGAATGCTATTCAGCCATAAGAAAGAACAAAATGATATCTTGTGCAGCAACTTGGATGAAATTGAAGACCATCATCCAAAGTGAAGAATGGAAAACCAAATGCCATATGTTCTTACTTATAAGTGGGAGCTAAACTAAGGGTCTGCAAAGACATAGAAAATGGCATAAAGGACAGTGGAGACTCGGGGGGAGGTGTGGGAAGGGCTGAAAAGTCACCTATCACAAGGGTCCCCAACCCCTGGGCCACGAACTGCTACCAGTCCACGGCCTGTTAGAAATAGGGCTGCACACGGCCTGTTAGGAGTGACTGGTGAATGAAGCTTCATCTGCATTTACAGCCACTCCCTACTGCTGGCATTACTGCCTGATCTTTGCCTCTTGTCAGATCAGCGGCAGCATTAGATTCTCATAGGAGCGCAAACCCTATTGTGAACAGGGCACGCGAGGGATCCAGGTTGCATGCTCCTTAGGAGAATATAATGCCTGATGATCTGAGGTGGTGATGCTAGCACTGGGGAGTGGTTGCAAGTGAGGTTTGACTGCATAGAGACTATAGCAAATCAATTGCTTGCAGATTCATATCAAAAACCTATCAGTGAATGGCATGTGAGTTGATATACTTCAATCGTACAGCTGCATCTGGTGGCAGGTTTTAAGTCAGAATCTGACACTTATTTTATTCTGCGTGTGGCTCACCCATTATTTTATTTACCACTTCCACCTGCACCTCTTTTTTTAAATGGCCAGTTGTATAATTATTTCATTATATATTACAATGTAACAATAATAAAAATAAAGTGTACAATAAATGTTATGCACTTGAGTCATTCCCAAATCACTCCCCCATCTGTGGAAAAATTGTCTTCCTTGAAACTTGTCCCTGATGCCAAAAAAGTTGGGGACTGTTGTTTGAATCAGAATATGAACAAGTTGTCTCTAATTTTGTCTGCAACAATTTCTCTCATTTAAAAAATGTTTTTTGTTGAAAAAACCATTCGTCTTATAGGTTTTCCCATAGTCCGGATTGGGCTGATTGCAATCCTGTGGTATCATTTTGCATGTCCCTCTGTCACCAGTGTTTCTTGTAAATGGGTCGTGGTTTCTAGAAGCTTCCTCAGATTCCATTCTTGTGGGCAGGAGCACTTCCTGTTGTGCAGTGGTGCGTGCAGGCTGCACGTATGTGCTGTGGACTTTCTGCCACAGCGCACAAGGAGGCAATGTTTTCCTTCTCTTTCATTGGTCCTGAAATAGATGAGGACTCCAGGTTTTACCACCTTGGTTGATCTTCTAGAAAACCCTTCACCGCCCTTCACCCCGTGGTGTAGCAACCTCTGATATTTACCTACGTACATTATTTCACTGGGGCTTGCAAAATGTGATCTTATAATTTTATCCTTTTTTTGCATTTATTAACTTCTATGAAGAACTTTTCCTTAGCTACTCTTTGGTGAGTCTGAAAAATGGTTTTCTAGGAAAAAGTAGAATAAATGCTTAATTCCTTCCTTCATTTATCAAATTTTAAGCTAATGTATTAATATTTTTGCGGGAAGGGGACTATTCTTAAGAATTTATGGGGCTTTATATGTTTGAAGTGTTTCAACCCCTGGTTGGCCCCGCTCACGCTGGCTTCTGAAAAGTACTTGATAATCTAGAAGATGCTTAACACACATGAGTCATTTGAGCCTCACAAGCCACTCCTTGAAGGTGGTTGTTGCTCACCAGTGTTTCAAGTGTGCAACTGAGACCGACCCGCTCAAGTCTGTTGTTCTTTCCATTTCATAAAAGGTGGCAAAGAGAATGAGTGCTGAAGGCGACTGCATTGCTCTACTATTTTTATTTTCTCTGGTTTTGAGATTAAACAGCAGACGTCTTTAACCAGTGGGAATATGAATTAAGCAATATCCACTTTAGAAGACGCCACTTGGAGCAACTACCGCTGCTAGTACTGTAACTTAGTAAATAGCCTCTCACAACTTTGTTTGTGAAGCATTTCCATTTTGATTACTCTGTGTGGGATCTACTGCTCAGATGTGTGTCATTTATGGCTTGCCCATGTCTGGGGAGCTGGCATTACATGCTGCCTAGTGTTTTTAATTCAGATATTCTTCTAGAAGAAACCTTAGCCTCTTATATTCCAACCCTAGTTTTAATAGCATAAGCTATTTCCTTCTTATATAGCTTTGTGGGCATAGTAATAAAATAAATACCACAAAATCACTGATGAGATGAAAATTGAGCTCCCTGCTTCTGTGCAGCCATGTAGGTAAAACAGTAATTGGCTCTGATAATAACTTTTGTTCTTACAAACCAAAGACTAAATGAGAGTCACATTTGATATATCTGCTTGTAATTACTATCAAAGGAGAATACAAAGTTTAGATTGTTTAGTGACTCAAGATAGATTAAATAAATTGCTATCTTTTCTTGACCAATTTAGGAAAAATTTCTGAAATTATTTCTGATATTTATCTTATTGTTGGTAAAAAATGATCATCTCCCAGAGAGTCCTTTTCTGCTTAATGGAATGATTAATTTTGTTTTTGTTTTTGAAATCGATCATTGATTTTCTTGAAAAATCTTATTACTGGGTCTGATAATGCAGCTTATGCTTATAAGTATTTTTTCATGCATCTCTATTGATAATTTGTAAGAAAATCTAGGTTTTGAACATATTTGGTAGTGGTTTTCAGTGAAACCATTTGATATGTTAATATTATTTAAATGTAGATGCCTTTGAAATGTTTTGAAAGGGGAAATTAATTCATGTGTGCTACATAGTATTATGCTGGTGTATATACATGCTTTGGAGCTAAAATAGTAAATATGAGAATATTAATAATTTACAATTATCTTTTAGCCTCCAATTAATGCTTTCGAAGCCAACAATAAAGAATTGGCATTACAACTATCATTTCTTCTGGGTTTATATTTACACACTGATTTCTTTTCAAAAACATCTATGTCCAGTGCCACCAAATTTAAACATAGACAGAACACGGCTGGACTTTAGGCCAGCTTCAGTGGAGATTCTGTATTTGGCCATTTCCTCCATGCTCCAGTCCTATGGCCACACGAAACTGATGGAACATAATACAACTCAGAAAACTGCAATGGCCCACTGAGCCCATGATCCAGAATTCAAAAGTTCTAACAAAGCTCAGACATGATAAATGAAGCTATTACCATCAGTTCTGTATCCAGAATACACATTTGAAAAACACCCTAATTACAGAAACCACATCCAGTCACTATAATACATATTAGCAATTTCACAATTCTTGGTAGAATGGAAATTATTTTGATAGTTTAATTAAGAGGAAAACATCACATTCAGGTATTATTTTCCATAAAAGAGGCCCTCAGCTTCTGTGCAGACACATGGGAGCAGTGCCATGGGTGAGGGTGGCCCACAGAAGCCATTTGTAATTAGGCACTGCATCATTTTAAGCATCATCACACGGGCCTCAAGGGGAAGGGCAGACATGCCTTGTTGCAACCTGTGTCCCTGCATGGGTTCAATAAAGTGGACAGTTGAGGGCAGTTATGTGGCAATTTGGCTGAAAAAATGCTACTTAAAATGGAAGGTTTGAAGCGTGTGTTAGGAAATAGCTTATCTAGTGTGCATTCTGCAGATATTTTTGAAGCCTCCTTGACTTTGACCTTAGGCACAGGCTATTTATGCAAGCTAGTCAAAGAGGTAGCTGGATGGTGAACTAACCTGTCTCGTTCCTATGACCATGGTAACAACTACATCAAATCACCCTCAGAACTAAGACACTTCACTGAAAGGAAATCAGATTCTTAAGTTGCTCACCATACTTCTAACCTTCTTTAAAAATAATCACATATTATATTATTCAGTTTACACATCAGTAGAGACTGAGAGCACATGAGTGGTTGCCTGGGCCTGGGGGGAAGAGAGAATAGGCGGGGTGATTGCTAGTGAGTACAAGGTCTCATTTTGGGGTGATGAAAATGTTTCTGGGATTACATAGAGGTGATGGCTGTGAACACACTAAGATCCCCGAATCACACACCTCGAAGCAGTGAATTTCATGGTAAAAAAGTCACAAAAGCTTCAAAAGTTTTTGGTAATGTCTTATTCACTAAGTGCCAAGTTATCTTTTGGCCTCAAATCCTAGAATGCCAGAGCTTGGGGAGAGTCCCTCAAAGGGCCCTCCAAGTCTAGCCACCGTATTTTACAAATAAAGAAGCTGACTTTCAGAGAGGTGAAGGGACTTACCCAAGGCTACTCAGCAGTCCATGGTAGAGCTGGCACCAAGGTGTCCTGACACCCACCCAGAGTCCCCTTCCCCACCTCTGTGCTGGCCACTCTTGAGATGTGTTTCTAAGCATCTTAACAGTAACTAATTTGAATCCTTTTAAATTAAGGAGTAAGTGGTTTGAACAAGGTGCTTTTATTTTTTCTAATGAGAGTACACATTATAAATAGCCAAATCACTGTGCAGGAGTAGATACATTTGTTGTGGTAAATTTACCAGGTTTCCACGGAGATTTACCTGGAAACGTCCCTGGAGGAGTGTGGCCATATCGGCAGACCGAGGGAGCCCTCTACTTGTATATTTGTAGTACAGACCTCATTGATGAAATCCTTGACCTGGAAAGCTAAAAATAAATCAAGACCAGGTATCTAGTCCTTTGTCCACTTCGGTTGGTTTCTAGCATGATTTCTGAGAAAATATTTGGTGCCTGAGGGTACTTTGTGTGAGCAATCGAATCTCAAGTAAAATCTGCAGAAAGTTCCTTTTCTGTGAATAAAAGGGACTGATTAGCATTCGAAATAAAAGATCCAAATACATTTGTTTCCAGTGATGACATTAAAATAATTATTTTCAAAGAACTTTATACTCCTTTAAGGATATCAAATGTTAGCAAGCATTTCTGTTCATCGGCATGAAAGTTGCATTGTTTCTTTGTTTCAGCAAAAGATAGGCTTGAATGTAAAAATCATGCAAGATCCAGAAAACAGCCACCACAGAGCTGCTGTAAAGGCCAGCTATGGAATCAGTTTGCCACATATTAACCAGAGAAAAGCCCGTGTAAGTAATGAGCTCTTTAACGAGCTCTTGATGTTTTGTAAGAATTAGTCATTTATTAGCAGTGCAAGCTATCTTGTAGATTTTAAGTAAGGCTGTGATCTTTTTGTCTTTGGAATTCTGGGGGGGGGGGGTGAACCAAGTGGCTTCCATTCTGTTTATAATTAGAAATGATTAAGAAAATGTAAACCTATTTTAAAAGAACTATTTGTAGCTCATTCACATTTCTGTATTTATTTGACATTCCTAATCTATTACCATAATTTTAACAAGGAGGAAATAATTTACAGACAAAAAGAATTAATAGAGAAATTTTAAATATTTTATTTGATAGTAGGTTTACCACTAGAAGAATCAGTGCTGTCTGCTTCAGTGCTGTGTACTCATACCATATGCAAATATTTAAGAATATTATTCTAAATCTGAAGCAAACAGGGACTAATCCTTTATGTCAGCAAAATAATGAGAGGGAAAAACACTCCAACGTGGACCTGCGTGAAGGGAGCTCGAGTCTGTGTCTGTTTTTGCCATGAACTTGCTGTCAGTGTGTCCCACTGTGCTGTGGGATTTTCTTAGAATGAAGAGGAATGCTTCATTGTAACTGGGAAATTATTTGAGATCATTTCTAATGCTAAAAACAATTACTGAGGTGGCATCTCTACATTTTTAAATACGTTTTTAACCTTTGACTTCTCTCAAAAGCTCTGAAATGTATGCACTGGTGAAATCAAAATGAAAAGCAAGATTAATTTCAGGATTACATCACAATGCCATTTCTAACTAGCATAATCATCTCGTAGATTAATTTTCTAGATTTCCTATGTAGACATTGTGAACTGCCTACTGCGTTCATATAACTCTGAAATAGATTTTCAGTTTCTTTATCTGTGCTTTATGTCATTCTAACAGGTTTGGTTTAAGAGCACTTTATCATAGAAATACTTTTATAGCCCAAGAAATAACCCGAAAGTTAGATATTTTTATTCCCGCTGAACCTTTACTTAAAATGTCACTGTGAATAATGTGAAAGGGTTTTTATCTGCTTCCCATGAGCCCAAAGCCCTTGAAATAAAAATCTTATTTTTCTGGTTGCACAGACAGAAGCAGATTTCTCTTTGTTGTTGCTGGTTTTCCTCCTCAACCCAGAGTTAATATTGTCTTAACTGGAGGAGCGCCAGGACTCTAGCCCAGGGCAACTGTGGCCTTCATGCAAACTTTTTCTGATGATCATTGAAGTTTAAAAGCCTTACCTCTTTAGAGAGGATTATGCTTTGCCTTACGAATCTGTATGAAGATTCAGACTTGAATTAATGGGGAGTTCAAAATTTGCGGCAGGTTTTTAGTCATTGCTGGTATTTGTTCTAATTTCCAAACAGAATGCGTGCCTTGATACTGTGTTTATGTACTTTGAGCAAAAAGGATTTGGGAAAGCACTTTCGCTTTTATGACATATAGCTAATGCACAATCATTTACTATATTAAAGATTCGTTTTTTCATAAAACTTGATCCCATAAAAATCTACACCAGAGCAATTATTTGAGCATTATGTGTATTTGCTCAAACTATTGGCCTTTCGATGAAAGTAGTAAGCTGACCCTATCATTTGACGTTGATATATGATGGTACTAACTGAAAAACAGTATTTTTCATTTTGAATATCTAAAACAGAAGCATTGTGCTCAAAGTCCTGTGAGAGAAGTATTCAGGTATTTGGTTTTAATCAATCATGTAGCGTATTTGTGAATAATTGAAGTTGTGATTTACCACTTACAAAAATGGGTTTAAAAGCACTTACCCAAACTAGAGCCATGTGTCTAGCATTGTGATGTATAGTTAATTAGCAAAGCAGCATCAAGGCTAATCGTTTTAGAACTACTCCAAACACTCAAAGGGGATTATTATTTGGCTGCCGAGGGCCATGTGTTTCCTTATTTCTTATGAAACTCAATCAGCTTGTCAAAAGCCTATAAATAATCTTAGGCATTCTTGCCAGTGCAGATTTGAATATGTATCCAGTTGACATTATTCAGTCCTAGAAACTGGAATTCTCTCCATCTTGTGAAGACGCATCCTTCCTGATAATGAGGGCTGGTGCAAGGAATTTAGTGTATGGAAAGCACATAGAACCCTAAACATTCATGACACAAAACTCTGTAACTCTGTTATGTAAAATGAATGTACAAAAAGGTATTAATGGGGAACTCCCTGGCGATTTTGTCAATATCTTAAAGCTGCCACTGAGTAACAAACCTCCCTCTCACTTGCATGTGAGTGGATCCTCATGGGGTGAGGAGACGGGAATCCCTGGGCCATTCACATTGGCTCACCACATCTAGTTGCAGCTAGGCTTAGTAACACAGCACGTTACAAGATCCACAGAAAATTTGACTTTGATTTATTTGTTTTAAATAAAAAGTGTTTCTTAAAAGGCTTGAAACATGGATCTGTTAGCATGGATTTTAAAAGAACGATTATGAATGCATAACAAAATAGCCGAACAAAACATTGCTTTGAATTGCTGCACAAATAACTCTGATTATAAGTGTTATGACCTAGAAAAAAATCATAAAAACATTTTTCTTTTTGGCAAGAAATGAGTTGCTGTAGAATTATACCAGTTCTTTGGTCCCACTTTCCAAATAAATAAATATATAATGCAATGTAAACTTAGAATCTTTTATTTATTCATGAGGTTGAATTTAATACCATTATGATTTCTAGATTTTATGAGTCATATGTTATGCAGTGTTTTCCACAAACTTAGTTGGGTAGCGACCACACTTCACAAATCATAGTTTCGTTCTTTACTGTTTCACTTGGGGTATACATAGTCATCTCTGTCTCACTGAAAGCATAGTCATTTCTGAAATGATAAAGTCATGGAAAGTGAGGCAGTCGTGTTCATGTCAAATGATTAGAAGAGGCGCAAGAAGAAGGAGTGGGGGTGGGTGGGGGTGGAGAAAAAGGACAATTTCAAAACATGATTGTGTTTTAAGCCCATGCATATGGCCACAATTACAGTCACAACATAATTTGGCAACGATAGCAGAATTAGATTTAAACAAATTGATGTTACACTGCAGTAATTCAGAATGTGCTTGTTGCATTTATAAACCATAACAAGAAGCAGAGTGAATTAATAAGCCCTTCTTGTCACTAAAAATAAAAAAGGGAATAATTGCTGAGATGGAGTGAACTTAACAGATGACTATAGTCAGCATCCTTCAGCCTAGATATGGAAAAGTGAAGGTCACCCCCATCTCAGATGACAAAGAGGGAGCATTGTGTTGGTAAACAAATTAATCTTTTGAAAGGTCACCATTTGTTTTAAGTTTTTATCCAGTTCTTGTCATCTGGAATTGGAGATTGACTGTCATTCCACCAGGCAGGGGTGCAGTGGAAGCAGACGAAGCCGCTTCTGTGCGCGTCAGCGTTCGCTGTCAACACTCGGCGCCTGTCTGGGACGCCACGGGCCGCTGGTCTACAGCTGTCTCCGGACAAGGGTGGAGGCCCGCCCCGAATTCCAATAAGATGGGCCGCTGTTCCGCCTGCCGCAAGCTGGCCCGATGCCCACAAGTGAAATGGATTGTGGTCCAAGCCAGCAATTATCTCTTTTACTTCCTTCTGTGCTGCTTCTGTTCCCTTTTTCCAAAAACAGATGTGGGTATTCACTCAAGTTCTGCATCCATTCTTTCTTGCACCTGCTGGGGCAGAATTTTGACAGAGGTGGAGTTGGAGGGAGCCAGCCGACAACAGTCAGCTGTGATTTCTTGGAGAGCAGTTTCAAAAGAAAAACGTTGATTTTTTTCAGGAAATGTGGAGTCAGCATCTTGGCCCCCCCTCCCTTTTCCCAGGAGCATTTGGTAAATTAAATTAGTTGAACAAAAGGAAATCGCTTTAAAGAAGCTCTGAGATGCCATATTCTATTTATGATACGCAGTCATTACCCAGGGTCTGCGCACAGTAACCCGCTTCTCTCGTTTAAAGGGGGCCCTCTCTTCAGATTGCTCGGGAAGTTTCCAGAAAAGCCGTGTTATCCATGTTTCTTCTGATTCCTAGCCTGTAGCATGTGCTCCGCCAACATGGCGGGGGTGGTGGTGGAGGTGGTGGCTTGCCCTGGTGTGCTGCTGTTTGGAATTTCAGCCCTGCATTGGCTTGGAGCAGGGTAAGGCTGAGGATGAGGATGCCCTGCGCCCTGGGCTTGTGTCCGGCTCTCCCACCAATCCAGTTGACTGAGAGTAGGCAGAGGCAGTCAGAGGCTGTGTCCTTATCAGATAGCGTTCACAGGAAATCCAGCTGAGTGTGGGCTCTCACTTTTTTAGAATGCCCTTTTTCCTGAGCTTCTGAGCTAAGATCCTGCATGCATTCCCAGACCAACCCTGTGTTGAACTCAAAGCATGTCAGCTCTTGGCAGAATGATTCTGGGTCAGACTGCCTGGTGTGATTCCTTGCTATACTAGAAGGGACCTCCCAGGAGCGGTCCCCATCTCCTCACGTGAAATGTCCATGATAAGAGTACCCATCTCATAGGATTATATTGAGCTTTAAATGAGATCATTTGAAGCACTTAGCAATGGTCCTGGTACAAGAAGTGCTCTGAAAAACATTAGTCATTCCTACTGGTAGTTGTCATATATTGCATTGTGCCATTATTTGATATTGCCATGTAAAACTTTTGCATTGCAGGGATCAGCGGAAAGAGCCAGAATTTTGGGGGTGCCTTCCAGGGATACCATTTGATATCTCCCATGATGATGCCTTCTTTCTCACACAAACACGGGGACGGGGACCCTACTGTCTGTTGTGTGTCTGTCTGCACCTAGCAGAGTTTTACACATCCTGGGTGCTGAGGAGAGGAACGATCTGGCCTTTCCTCTGTTCTGTTTCTGCATGGAAGCTACATAGCCTGATGTCAAGTCTCGACGTGCAGTCATGGTTGTGCTGTTTCCTGGCTGCCTAGGAAACCCTCCTTCTGGGCCATTTGATGGGACTCACCTAGTAATCCCCCATCCACTGGATTCTTGTTACAACATGGCCACTAACTAGCTAGCTACTTCTAGGAGTAAGTTACTCTGCCTCACTCTTCATTTTTCTGGTTTGTAAATGGAAGAGGTAAGATGGGGAGGCCATGTGATATGGGGGTTGGGTTTGGAGCTGAGTGGGTTGGAGTCTGGGTCCTGTCCACTGCTTTCCAGTGGTTGAGCCCTAGGTAAGCAAGGTGACATCTCAGGTCCTCATTTTCCTCTTGGGTAAAGCCAGAGTCATGATGCCTATTGGACAAAGGTGTCATGGGACTTACAGATGATATGCTACCATTGCAGGCACACAATAGGTGCCTAATAAGCTGCTTGCCTTCCAGAAACATGAAGTAGTATTAAAAATCTCTTACTCCCTTCTCCCTTCCTCACGCCTGTGCTTTTAGAAAAGAAACTGATTTGACCCCTTTCACACTCTAGTATAAATAAGTAAGAGGACTTCATGCTCTGGGTTTTAAATTGTTGTAGAGAACTCCAGTGAGTTTCAAAAGGCTTGTAGGCATTTAATTTGCTTTTCATTTTATGATAAATATTTAAGCTATTTTAAGTATAAAAAAGAACAATACCGAATTTTAATGCACTGGATCATTAGTAGGTTAATTTGTGCTGTCAGGTTTACTCGGGTGTGTGTGTGTGTGTGTGTGTGTGTGTGTGAGAGAGAGAGAGAGAGAACACATTTGAATTTCCTTTAAAGGTTTTCTTATTAGATAAGGTGTAGCTTTGTAGCAGTCATACTTTGAAATTTAGTTCTGCTCATATACACTCCTATGATAATCACACAAATAAATAAGCCAAGATTAAAGATTAAATGAGTGAGTACATCTAAAGGTCTTAAGGCAGTGCCTGGCCTCTAGTACTCATTCAATAAACATTATTTGGTAATCATAGTGGAACACATGTGCTACCATCAGTTAAAAGCCAGACAAGTTCTGTGGTGCCTAGCTTTGCTGCAACACGATTACAAGTATGTTTTATCAGCTATACAATTATGATAATACATGTTGCATTGTGATAACATAGCAATATAGATTGTTTCATTGCTCAGTTTAAGTTTAAGCTGGTTCTTACATGATTTGAAATGAGCTATATAATCTTTGACAGTTCAGGGTTGCAATGTTACTTTGTTTATAACTACACAAACAGATGAAAGTCAACAGAAAAGCATACTCTCAGGACTCAACATGTGAAACAAAAGTTAGATGGTTGGGGAACTCTGAGTGAATATCTAAAAGAGAAGGGTGCCAAGATACCTGAAAAGAAATTTCAATGGAATGTGATGGAATATCTTAAAATGCTACATGACATATTTGAAAAGTAATTTTGGTCATTCATCCCTTCAATAATAATGACTTTCATTTAGTTTGCCAGACACTATACGAAGTGCTTTATGTACACTATCTTATTTAACTTTTATACCCATAAAGTAGGTGTTATTTTTATAACCATTTTAGAGATAAGGAAACTGAAACTAAGATAAATCTATTTGCCTAAGGTGATTCAGTAAATTAGGGGAGTCAGGATTCAAATTAATTCTGAAATCTATTTGTCAAATCTCCCCTAAATGACTGCTTGTCAACTATTCCTTAATCATTAAGAAAATGAGCAATTGTTAGATATCACTAGTGATTTTATTCTGAAATGAAAAAATCTTACTAATCTTGAAAACTTTTGGATCCTTTTAATTGAAGAAAACCCTGAGATTATAAGTGCCATAACAAATTGTTAACTAGTTGAAATCACTTTATCTGTTCCCCTCAGGATTTTCCTCATCATGCAAGCAAAAACAGTACATAAATACATTGTATGCTATGATGGATGCGAGGCTACAGTGATTATTTATGTGATTTCACGATTTGCCTTCATCAAAACAGCCTCATTGTTTTAGTGTTGATTTATATTTATATAAATATAATCAGAGATCTATTATGTCAATATTTATAGTACAGGTTTGTAAATATTTATATAATATATAATGTAAATATATTTATAAATATATACATATAAATATATCCTACTATATATACTTATTTATGCATATAAGGTTCAACATGTAAAATCATACTAAATTCTTGTAAAACTTGTATTTACATATCAGTATTCTATTTCAGGTTGCATTTGAAAAACAGGTTCTACTGCTGAAAATAATCTGAAAATCTTTGGCATTGAGTATTACCTCTTCCATGAACATTTACTTTTTAACAAGAACAAATTCTCTACTTAATTAAAACAAAGGAGGTAGGCTCCATTAAGAGATTACAAACCTGAGTGGATAGGGAGAAGAGGGATTTTGGAGGACCTAGGAAGAGTGCCTCACACTGCTTGGAAGTCATTCCCGGTTGACAGTCACCTGCTAGCGGGACTAGGCCTCTCCCTGCGGCTCATTTTTCATTTGCGCCTTTCACGGTATGACTTGAGCTTTGGACTTGAGTTATACTAATAGATGGTGTTGCTAGTCTCATAATTAATTCCACTTAGAAGAGCCAAAAAGTAGATAGACAGGGAGCCTGAGTCACATCTATGACCGGTTTAAGGCACAGGGCTCCAGGGACAGAACTTTATTTCACCATCATTGGTTTTTGTGTATATTATTTTATGCATTTATAAAAGCATGATTCTGAGAAGGAGCCCAGAGGCTTCACCGGGCCACCAAAAGGATCCATGATGCCCCAAAACTTAGACGCTCCATGCTGGATCTTTTCTTTCACACAAATACCCAGTGTGGGGCAGAGTGTGCATTAGAACAGAGAAGTAGCCTCAAAAACCTGTGTTCTTTACAGACGAAATACTCACTTCTCTTAGTTGAGGGTACAGAGAATCTACCAGAAAGTGGATGTATCTAGACTGCCAGGCAGATTTCTATAAGAATTACATCTCTGTGAGTAAAAATATGAGATGCATGCTTCTAACTACTGCTGCTCTTCTATCACTCCAGTCTGGGCAACAAAGTGAGACTCCAACTCAAAAAAAAAAAAAAAAAGCATAGCCTCTCAAGACAGTAAAGAACATGTAAAGTCAACCCAGAAGATGTTAATTGAGAACAGAGTCTTCTCATTAGTTGATAAAGTTGGGGCATTGTAGCTCCAAAATACCAGATTTGTATAACCTTTTTACTTTCATTGGTGTCTTCCACAATAACCTGAATAAATCTGTTTGTGATTGGCAGCTATGAGGTCTGAAAGTAGACATGCACTCTTTAGTGGAAAGAGCTATAGACGGAGAGTCTGAGGACCTGGGTTTCAATCCTGCCTTCCACCACTGCTGTAAACCAATTTCTCTCAGATACATCACTTAGTCCCTCAAGACTGAGATTCCTCATCTGTATACCGAGTTCAACTGGTGTGTTCAGAGTCACCGTGAGGGCCACAGCCTTGGTGATGTGTCTCCCAGCTGAATGCTCATTCTGGTCCTTGTGGACCCAGGAGATGAAGTGGTGATGGGTAGTCTCTCCAGGAGATGAAGTGGTGATGGGTGTAACTGATGGGTGGAGAAGAGCCTTAAGGTCAGTCTTAGAGGAATGCGGGCGTGGCTAGAGGAAGGGGCGGCACTTTAAGTGCCAGAAGCATTAGGAGCCAAGACAGGTAGAAAACAGTGAGTCGCAGGACAAGTCTCAGAGCTGTGACTGATCATCTTGAGTTTTTATGAAGGGGAAGATCAAAAGATGTGGTTGATGTGGAGGCCAGTTGCTGAATAGCCTGGAATGCAGTCTAATTGTGTGGTCTCCACCTGGATCATAGAAGGAAGGGCTTAAGCAGACAGACAGCTTCTGAAATTAGATCCTTCCACAGCTGCTCTCCCTGAAGGGCAGCCTGAACAAGTGCAGTCCCTTGATGTCCTCCTTGGTTGTGAAACTTTATTTCCTCTCCCTTTGGTTACAAAGCAATAGTGCCTTCTTGAATGGCATCATCGCCTAAACCTGTCAGGTGTTCATGAAACTGCCTCATTAGCTTTCTACAGGCAGTGCCCTCCCTAGCCATTTGACGCAGCCCTCTGTACTTTCCTGAGTGGCCACTCAGAACTGGCCAGTCTAGCTGGATGGCAGAGACTTCCTCTCAGCACCTCTCACCCTCTGTCTTGGTGCCAATTACTTCCCTGGGTAGTTCAAAGAAAGTGTTCTCCAGGCCACTCCCATCTCACAGGTCAACATGTCTGTTTTAGAAACAGGAGGAGGCCTGGCTTTTCGATATGATAATCCTGGTGTCTTGTAGGGAGCTGGCTGGCTACTTAGAGCCCTCTAGATGGCTTTTACATTAGTGAGCCCAACGTGTAACCTTCCACTTTACAGGATTAGAGATTTGATTTTGCCAGAGTTGATCAATCTCTTGGGTGCAGCTGAACTCACAAGAGACTGATGTACAAACTGGAATGCCTCTTTATGTATTCCCGGGAAAGCAATAATGGTCCAGCAGACCTGCATGTTCAAGTCAGTCTGATCTGATGAGCATATTTTGTTCTTATTAGAAAGTACACAGAATGCCCAGTTAGACAGCTGCCCAGTGAACAGGGAAACTGACTAAGGGTAATGAGTTGGACAGTCTCACGGTGAGCAGCACCACACGTTCATAGTCTGATGCTCCCATCTGTGAAGCTGCACCTGCCAGCGGGACACGAGCATATCCCTGTAGAGGGAGTGCTGTGTGGGCACTGAGAAATTCTGACTCTGACTCAACTTTTTATAACAAATAGCCACTATCTGCTTGGGCTTGACTGTGAATTATGTTGTGCTGTACTGAGCAGCTTAGATGGCATTAATCCCAGTGGAATGAGTGATATCCCCATTTCCCTGGTGAAGAAACTTCAGCTTAGAGAAATTAAGTTGCTTGCTTCCATCATTCAATGAGTAAGTGGTAGAACCCAGGTTCAAATCTTGTCTGAAATAAGAGCCGGTGGAGGTCTTAACCAATGCCTTCCTTCTCACCAGTTTCCTACTGTAAAAGACCACCCTCCTCCAGCTGATGTCTTATGTCTTTGATAACACTAATTAGACTTACACTCCTTTCTGGAGTCTTTTAAATCGGTTTCTACATGGACCTGACCTCACTGATCATGTGTCTTTTTTTCTAGTTTAACACTCAAAGTTGGGTCGGGTAGTGGCACATCCTCTTGTCACTGGTCTGTACTTCCCATCTAAGTAGGTACACCATCCAGAGAAGGAGAAATCCTGACTGCAACAAACAATATATTAGGAGGGGAAAGACAGATAAGAAGAGAGACAAGGGAAGTGTTCTTAGGAGATTTGTAGGAAAGAAACCCTGTTTCCTGTATCTCCCCATGTTTCCCCAAACCCTAGGACCCACTTAGAGCAAACGGAGTCTCCTTTTTCCATGTCTAGCTGGTGGGAGGCCCAGATATCTCCAATGGTTAGAATCAAATGTACTAAGACTCCTACATTCTACTACACATGAACTCCCCTGGAGACCTAGACATTTTGATTAAGATTGTTCCTAAGAAAACTCTCTTCTGAGTTCCAGATTGCCCTTTTCCATTTCTTTTTTTTTTTTTAAGTTTTATCTAACTGTAGTTGAATTTTTATTTAAAGATCAATAAGTGGCCACGTAAGTGGTGATTAGATACTGTTAACATGGGAAACTACATTCAAAACTGCAATTTCTTAATTTTATAGCAAATATGAAAACTAAAATGTGTTATAGCCTTTTCTATCTCTAACTCAAGAAAAGGCCAATCCTTGTAAGGCTTGTCAGGAGAGTTACAGAGTGAAAACAGACAGTGACCGAAGAGACCGTAGGAAAATATCCCAGCATTGTCTTCTCCACACGTTTAAAGACTTAAAGAGGAACTCTATACCTATTTCTAGATTTGGCTTTTTGTTTTTTAGAAACAGAGTCTCACTCTGTCGCCCAGGCTGCAGTGCAGTGGCACAATCACAGCTCATTGCAGCTTCAGCCTCTGGGTCAAGCAATCCTCCCACCTCAGTCTCCTGAGTATCTGGGACTACAGGAGTATGCCACTACGCCCAACTAATCTTTTAATTTTTTTGTAGAGACAAGGTTTTGCTATGTTGTCTTGGCTGGTCTCAAACTCCTGGCCTCAAGTGATCCTCCCACCTCAACCTCCCAAGGCACTGAGATTACAGGTGTGAGTCACCATGCCCAGCCTGGGTTAGTTTAACATAACCATAACTTGGAAGGTGGGGGGAAGATTGACTTTTTCAGCAAAGAATTTTCAAAACTGTAGCCTTCTTACTTGTGGAATTATAATTTCATTTAATTTATGGAATTACCATTTCATCTAAACATCGAACTCCTGGAAGACATGCCTGTCACCATCTTTCTACCAACTTGGGCTCAGTATTCCATTTACCCATAGTTTCAAGTGCAGAACCTAATAGAAAGGAAGATAAATCCCTCACAACCTCCACTTTCTGGAACACTTGCAGGTCACCTAACTGCTTCTGCTTCAGGCTGTGCATTCAACATAAATGCACCATCTGCTCAGGAAATGCTGCATGAGTGCTAGGGAGTCTCTGAGTTGCGCCCTGTGTTAGGTCCACTTTCCAGGGTGATCTCATGTCATCTTCACAGTGACCCTAAGGGGTTAGTACTGTTGCTATTTTCATTTTACATTTAGGGAGGCTGAGGCAGAAGCAGTTAAATAAAACTTGTCCAAAGTTACTACCTAAAAGTAAACAGGTCCTGATTCAAACTCAGCCAGTGTGGCATCCAAGCTAGTTTTAAAAATTCTTGTTCTGTACCATCGCCCAGGGAGCCTTGCTGGTGGTGGTTTTGACCTGCAATGAGGGGCAGTTCTGGGACCCCGTCAAAGAGTGCTTCCTCAGTGGCCAGGGAATTTGATGAAGAAATTTCTCTGCTCTGTTCTGGGTAGAAGTAAAATGTCAAAGTAGTAGTAAGTCCTTTGTTAACTCAAGGACTAGACCGAGAAGAGGAGCTGGTAGTTTTAAGATGGAAATTTCCCCTACTAGAGTATAAGCTCCTTTGAGGGCCAGGACTGTATCTCTGACTTCAAGCACAGTGCTCAACACTGTTAGGGTCCAATAAAATTTGCATTTCTTTGTGTGTATGTGGTTAATGACTTTGAATAACAACTTCTTAAAGACCTGTGTAATTAACTTAGACTGCGTTAAGTTGACTAAGTAAGGAAACACCATGTATCTCATTTAACTAGATACTCCACTTTTTGGCCATAAAGATGCCTTCCCAGATCTCTTCAGGTGGAATTAGTTTTTCTTTGCCCAGGCCATCACAGCATGCTTTTAAGGCATTCATCTTGAATTGAAAGAAGCCTTGGTATCTTTTCTCTTGTTTGTTCACTTTCGTATTCTCTAGGGCAAGAGTCCCCAACCTCCAGGCCGTGGACCAAATGGCCTGTGAGAAACTGGACCGCACAGCAGGAATTGAGCAGCAGGCCAGCAAGTGAAGCTTCATCTGCATTTACAGCCCCATCGCTTGTAGTACTGCCTGAGCTCTGCTTTCTGTCAGATCAGTGGTGTCAGTAGATTATCACAGGAACCCGCGAACCCTATTGTGAACTGTGCATGCAAGTGTTCTAGGTTGCACACTCCTTATGAGAATCTAATGCCTGATGATATGAGGTGGACCTGAGGCGATGATGCTGCCAACTGGTTCCTGATGCCAAAAAGGTTGGGGACTGCTGCTTG
>NW_007046029.1:414709-528838 GCF_000164805.1 Carlito syrichta
TGCTGCTTGAGGGTGCTTTACAGAATGCTTTATGCATGGTAGGTACTCAATAAATGATTAACTAATTCAGAATAATCTAGTAGAATTTTTGAATAAGAAGTTGTATGCAGAGAGAGAAAAAACAGGGAGGTCTGGTCTCATGGCATGGTTTTGAGTAGTATTTCTGCTGTCTCCATCTCCCACCCCCACCCTACACACAACCTCCTTTAGGGGGTTGTAGCCCAATTCTAGTACTCACTATTTGGCAGCAAGCCCAAGGCCCAGGTATCAACGCAGCAGTTGACTTTAGGAAAAAACATAAAGCTTTGTCCACCCACCACCCCCAGTTTTCTGATTTTCACACTTTTTTCACATTCTCATTGAAGAAAATTTGGAAAGTACAAGGCTAAAAGATAAAAATGTATATGCCCCCAGCCTTTCCACCTGAAGATCGTGATCATAAACATTTGAACGGGTTTGCTTTCCATGTTTTATGTGTGAGCTTTCCCTCCTTCCTCCTCCTTCCAGTTCTCCTTTTCCTTTATTTTCACTCTTGCTCTTTCTCCTCTCCCTCTCCCCCACCCTCTCTCTATTAGGCCTCGAATGTATCTCATAATAGTCGGCATTTAACAGGTATGGGACCTTTGTGAAGAAAACTCTGAAGTTTTAGTGAGCACCTATCAAAGAATAGATAGAAAGATATGCCATATTCTGAGAAGGATAAGTGCTAGAGTAAGAATGCTGGTTCTTCCCACCTTAATCTTTATATCTAATATAAGTCCAACCAAAACTCAAGGGGTGTTATTTGGTTTGTGTGGAACATTAATTCTTTTCCACTTGCCAGCACTCATTATCTTGAGAAATAAATGGGCAAAAGGCCTCATTTTTTTCTTAAAGAAAGTTTTAAAAGGTGAACTTTTCATACCACTTTTCAAAACATAGGATAAAATTACAATAATTATAATAATATTCTATGGGTAGAAAAATTAATAGACAGATCAAGGGAATAAAAAAGTGTGCATAGATAGTGACCTTAATATAAAAATTAACTTTAGGGTCAGGCACGGTGGCACATGCCTGTAATCCCAGCAACTTTGGGAGGCTGAAGTGAGAGGATTGCCTGAGCCCAGGAGTTCGAGATCAGCCTTGAGCAACATGGCAAGGCCTTGTCTCTACAAAAAATTTTTAAAAATTAGCTGAGCATGGTGATGCACACCTGTACTTGGGAGGCTGAGGCAGAAGGATTGCCTGAGCCCAGCAGGTCATGGCTGCAGTAACTGTGATCATGCCACTGTACTCCAGCCTGGGTGACAGAATGAGATCTGACTCAAAGATTAAAAAATATAAATACTTACTTAGAATGTAATAAAGGTGACCCTGTAAGTCAGTGGGAAAGGGCGGACTTAGATGGATGGTGCCAAGTCATTGGCTAACGGTTTGAAAAAAAGCATTAGGTTAAATCCTAGCCTTGTATTTTCTACCAAAGAAAACTCCAAATGGATTAAAGTGAAATGTTAAAAAAGAAAAAGGAAAGAAAAAATAAGAAAGCCATAAGAAGAGAACTACGTTTCAGCTTAATCAAAGGAAGATTTTTTAAACACCATAACCTCATATAATATTGACTATTACAAGAAAAGCCCAAGTTTATTGTGGGTTCTAATCTTGGATCTGTCGCTAAATCTTATGTGATTCTTTGGGAGCAAATCACTTATACTCTGTGGACTTTGTAGACTTGTAAATTTAGGGTATTGGATGAAATCACCTCTAAGCTCTCTTCTGGTTCTGATCATTCATAATTCTGATTCTGACCAAAGTCTGTTTCCACTGATTTCCATTCCTCCCCATTTGCTACCACCAACACATGACATGGAAAACCATAAGGCACACCAAGTAAAACTGTTCTATTCTGATTGTAGAAATAAGCTTCACAGAAGATATCAATTTTTTCATTTTTCATTTACGCACTCATCAGGGCATTTGTTGCATGCCTTTTATGTATGCAACAAAATATGTAACTTGCCCTGGTCATTTACATTTGTTATCACTTTTAATACTCAGAGGATGTTTGAGGTATTATTACTCCCATTTTACAAATGAGAAACTCAGGACCATAGAGGTTAAGAGATCTAACCAAGTCATATAATTAATATGTGGTCTTTCAGAAGAAGTTGGAGATACATTTTCTTTTGACGATCTGATTTAGAATCTAGGAAAATTATTCTAAGAGAAATTATGCAAAAAGGACAAATTTTCACACACATGCAGGCACACAATAGTAATAGAATCTGAGAGTCCTTAAAAATGGACTTCATTACTAAATTGGTTAATGTTGTAATTTTTATTATTTTTTAATGTTGCCTTTTTAAAATGGACTTAATTTGTATTTGGGGTTAATTCCTTCACTGACTTCAGCAAAAATCCCTGAACTTGTAAGCGCTCCCAGCCGCCTTTCAGGTTTGCATAGGCATCTCTTCCACAGACTTTACTGATACAGCATAGAAATTATGGCAAAGCCCAGTGGAGTCATTGAAGTAAAAGTCCCAATACTGCTCAGGAAGGGATGCCAAATTAAATAAAAAGAGCCCCAGCAGCTCTGCAGCTGCATGCCAACCCAACTGCCAGTATGAGGTAAATGAGGACCAAACTTCATCTCACTTATGACCCCAGCCAGTATTTAAACACAAATGCCTAGAGACTGGCACACTGTTCTATAATAAGTGGATAAATAGTAATAGCAAAAATAATTATCATAACTGGTAGCTCATTCACAAACGTTTCTGAGATCTTAAGTGAAAGGACTATCATTTCAACTCATTCCCTCTCGTGAAATATCAAGTAGACACATTTTTTTCTTGTGTGAAATGTAACAGAGAAGTAGTGAAATGGACATCTGTATCTACCTTATTATTTTGTAATGCTTACTCTTCCAGATTAAAATTTGTATTGGAATGCCACAAATAAATGCTACTAAGCATAGGGAGAAAAAAATAGCAACAAGAAATAATTACATTTTTGTCAATCTGAATTCATCAGAAAATTCTGGGTCCAAATTCAAGCTCCTTTGAAGAAAGTTTTATGTGAAATGAAGTTATCACGTATCTTTAACTTCACAGCATGTTCTACTATTAATAATTAAAATTATTACCCAGCTAGCAAAATACTTGTTAGCTAGGTAATAATCCTTAGATCTGTTTTTTCCCCCCTGAAGTGTATCCCAAAGAACCCAAGTTCTTTGGAATGTTAATAAGTATTCTAAGAAAGGAGAGTTTTGTGGCCTCATAAAATGGAGAAACACAAAGTCAGAGAGTCAGACTGATTTTTCTACTGTTAGGTCATCTGGAGTCGCCAGCACGCTGACATGTGTGATGAGTCTCAGGCAGAGGGGTGCAAGTAGCACTGCCCCCACACTCCATCAGACTCCTTTCTCAGAAGAGCTCACGGAAGGTGTGCCAGAGAACACACTTTGGAAAATTTTGCTATAGTGCTGGACTTCAGCTATTGTAATGGAAATATTTTGAGATTATATTACATACTTTCCTTCCTTAGTCACATTTTACTGGAAGTTACTGTTTCCGTGGGGGCTTGAGGCATTGTAATAAACTTGCTGCATGTGATGTGCTGTGGAGGCACACAGGGGCTCGCATGCAGACAGCTGCTGTGTGTTCATAGCAGTGTTTCTTCGGGAGTGTCCTCTGCGGTCATCTCTACCCACCACATTCTCTGAGTCTCGGGTCACGGTCCCACTGTCCCTTTTGCTGCTCGACTGCCCTTTATCATCCTAAGACCCTTTGAGCAATACAGTTTTTTCTAGGTTATTGAATCAATCACTCCCATTCCATGGATTTTTTCTGCTCCCACTTAGAAAGTTTCCATTTAGTTTCATTTCCATATTCATACTTATTCTATACAACATACTCTGTAAGAACTCAGCCTTTTGAAATGAATGGAGACATTTTATGGCCTAGTATGTCATGTATTTTGGTAAGCGTTCTGTGTGCACTTGAGAAGAATGTGTCTCCTACAGTTGTTGGTTTGTAGTATTCTAGAAAGGCCACTTGGGTGCAGGTGGCTGGTGATGATGTCTGGCTCTTCTGTGTCCTTAACTACTTGTTCTATCAATTACTGAGAGGGGACTTTAAAAATCTTCACTGCAATTGAAGATTGGTCTACGTCTTTCTAGTTCTGCTAATTTTTGTTTCATTTATTTTGTGTTAATATTATTAGAGACATACACATTTATTTTTGTTGTGCCTTCTTAGCTAATTCTTTCATATTTTAAAGAAAAATCCTCTTTCCCCCAATAATACTCTTTGTCTTAAAGTCAAAGTCAGACGACATTCCTTTGTCTGATATGAATATAGTTACTTCGTCTTTCTTTTGCTTCTTGTTTGCTTATCGTTTGCTATTTTTGTTGTTACTTTCAACCCGTCTTTAAAATTAAAGTGCATCTCTTAGGAATAGAAAATAGTTGTGTCCTGTTTTTTATATCCAGTCTGATCATTTCCGCTTTTTAGAATGTTTAGATAATTTCATTTGATGTAATTATTGACATGGCTTGATTTAGAACAACCATCTTTCTATTTCTTTTCAACTCAACCCATCTATGTTTTGTTTCTTTTTCTTTCTTTTTAGACTGACTTAGGGGTACATGATTTTTAAAAAATAAATTTGATATTCCATTTAAGTCTTTTATTGGCTTTTAAACTGTACCTCTTTGTATTATTTTTAGTGGTTGCCCTAGGAATTACAGTATGCATCCTTAACTTTAGACTTTCTTTGGAGTTAATATTGCACCAGTTCACATAAAATGTAAGGACTTTGCAACTGTGGAATAACATTACTGCCCAATTTTAGTGCTATTATTGTTATGTACTTTACATATATTATAAACTGTATAATGTATAATACTTTTTTGTTTTAAATAGCTGATTATCTTTGAGACAAATTGAAATAAGAAAAAATATAGTCTTTCATATTTGCCATGCAGATCTGAGTTTTCATTTTGTGTCATTTTCTGCCAGCCTAAAGAACTTTCTTTAAGCATTTCTTGTATTTATGCCTACTGGTGACACATGATTGTCTTTTGTCAAAAAGTGGGGAGGGGCTTTATATTACCTTTATTTTGAAAGACCTTCACTGGATATAGAAATTTGGGTAGCCATGGTTTTGTTTTTGTTTTTTCTTATTCAGTGCTTTAAAGTTCCATTGTTTCTGATGAGAAGTCAGTCATCATTCAAATTATTGATCCCTTATATGAGGGGAGAACCCCTCAAAAATGGCATTTATTTTTAAAATTGTGTAGTTATTCTTACATGTTTAAACTTCAGTCACCTTCAAAATACTCTCCATTTGATGCAATACGCCTATCGAGATGCTTTTTCTACTGCTCAAAACAGTTTTGAACTTGTCAATTTTGATGCCTTTTAGTGCTTCTGCTGTCATTTGTTTCACCTCTTCCACACTGGCTAAACGTTTCCCTTTGAGGACTTTTTTCATTCAAGAAAATAAAAAAAAAGTCACTCAGGGTGAGATTGGGTGAATAGGGAGGGTGGGGCATGGGGGTCATGGTATTTTGGTCAAAAACTGCTGAACACTCAGCTCAGTGTGGGCAAATGTGCTCCTAAATCACCCATCATGAAATGGACAAATGCATTGAAAGAATCTAAAAAAAAAATTTACTGAAGCAGAATGCAAGCTCTCACAACAATACTAGTTGGTGCACTGATGCTGGTGGGTTTCTAGAACACTTACCTAGCAGGAGAAACCTGTACTTACAAG
Source organism: Carlito syrichta (assembly GCF_000164805.1). NCBI lineage: Eukaryota > Metazoa > Chordata > Mammalia > Primates > Tarsiidae > Carlito > Carlito syrichta. Next base: position 420,467 of record NW_007046029.1, read on the forward strand.
GGGCCCACCCTCCAAAAAACATAATTCCATCTTTTGGAGAGGTCCCCCTTCACATATAATGAATCTTTTAAAATTTTCTGGCTGATGTCAAGATTTTCTTTTCTTTGACTTCCAGGGTTTTGACTATGATGTGCCCAAATGTGGTTTTCTTTTTATTTATTCTACTAAGGGTTCATTGTGTTGTGCTTCTAGGATCTATAAGCTTATACTTTTCAGCAAATTGGAAGACATTTGGCCATCATTTCTTTAAATGTTTTTCTCCTCAGTTATCTCTTCCTTCCTTCTGGGACTTCAGTTACCAGCAAATTACACAACATGATATTGTCCCACAGGTCACTGAGGAGCTAATGATTTTTAATTTTTTTTCCTGTTATTCAGGTTAGGTAATATCTATTGATCTCTCTTCAAGTTCACTATCTGTTTTTCTGCCTACTCTAATCTACTGTCAAATCTGTTCTGTTAATTTTTTATTTCAAATGTTTTACTTTCAGCGACCTCAGCTATGTTGGCTCTAGGGCTTCTAAAACACGGGACACGAGAAAGTGCAGTCAAAACAAAGCAAAATGCCAGGCCATGGAGCAGTGATGTGCATTTTCATTCTACCTCTGAAATTGATGAAATGGATGCTCTGGTTATTTTTTTCTTCCTGGTTTTTAGTTTTCTCATCCAAAATGTGGGGAGGAAGGTTAGGGCCAGGCTGCTGGATGTGATCACACAGGCTATGCACAAATTCACCAACCAGAAGATTCCAGAGCAGAGAGGGACAGCCTAGCTCCAATCCTCACTCCTCTCTGTCCCTCGAAGTACTAACAGTGAATGATCAAATGATTTTGATCATTCACTTAAAAATATTACAAATTCTGGAGAGGAGACAAGCAGGCAGCCTTATCTGTTCTCTCTTCTAAGGAGGCTTGCAGGAAACAGGTGAAACTGGAAAGTAAGTAATGAGTCTGATACTTCCTGAGTGAAGTAAAGTCTTCAGGACTCCACAAAAATATCCCAAAGCCACTGGGGGAGGGGTTGGGGAGAGGCAGCCTTATCCTCAACTTGGGAGAGCAACCCCCATGGAGGATGTTTAGCAGAATCCCAGGAGAGAGAGAGCCTACATGTTTTAAGAAAGATGGCATACCTCTTCAACACAGGTTTCCCTATCCAGGCCCACAAGACAATGAAGAATACCCAGTTCTCACGTGCTGCTGGGAGAGCTCACACCCTCACCCAGGAACTGCGGGAGAAGACAACACATCACAGCCGGGTGGAGTCTGGACAGAGAGGCCCTGGGACACAGTTCCTTGGCTTATTCACTAGGGTCCTCACAGCACTCCACATCAGCACTTCACCCACAGCCAACTCGAAGGTGTAGAATGGCAGGAAGGCCATGGAGAGAAAGACAAAGCCCAACCCAGAAAAACAGCTCAAGGGACAGAAGGAACCTCCTCATGGAGGAACCTCACATTTTAGGACAACATAACAAAAACATGCATTAAGCAAAGCCAGAGCTCCAATATGAGATTACAAAATAGCAGGATGAGGTAAAAAGGGAGATTGCAGATACAAGGAAACAAATTGAATGCCAACATAATTCGTGGAATGAATAATGAACTATAAACAGAATGAGCAGAATGGACACTACTGGAAATTAAAGTTGTGATGTAGTGAGAAGTAAGTACAGTACATGCAGAGGAAAAGGCAGAGAAAGTGCGTCAGAAGCTATTGAATGTGCATATTAGCTTGGCACAGGCCGAGCTGCTGTCACAAGGAAATCCAAAAATATGACTCGAATAAACGAGTTGATGTCTCACTCTAAAACAGTACACTAGTGGAATCTCTTCTGTCTTGATGCTTCACCACCTCCCCATTGATGTGGATACAGGATATTCTCATTTCCATGTGGCAGCTGGTTCCCCCCACACCCACGTTTCAGGAAGGAGAAAGACAGTCCAGGCAAGCACTCTGAAGACATGGCCCCAAGGTTACACATGTCACTTCTGCTTACATCTTGTTGGCCTGAATCCTATGGGCCTCAGTGTGGGTGCCTGTACACACTGAGCCACAGGGGATGCTGGGAAATATAGTTTGTGACTGAATAGCCATGTGCTCAGCCAAATCGCAGGATGTCCTATTCTAACAGGAACTAGGTACCACAATATGAAAGATAAAGATGAACCAACAGCTAAGGGCACTTGGTGTCCCTAAGACAGAGAAAGATAAGATGTGTTCAGTGATATAAGAACATTTTCTCAAACTGAAGAAATAACCTAGCCTACAAGTGGAAAGAAAACATCAAATCCCAGAAAAATGTGACTCAGAATATTTAACATTAAAGTATTTCTTAACTGAACTTCAGAAGCAAAGAATGCTTCAGACATCCAGGCAGAAAGAAAGTAAATCACCCGCAAAAAATCAGGTTGGCATCAAACTTCACAACAATATTCCATGTAGAAGACAATGGTGCAGTGTCTACAAAGTTTTGAGAGGAGAAAGGAGGACCCCACATGAAATTTAAGCAGGAAAACTCAGGGAAGCAAGTGCACATGGACCCTTGCTGGAAAGGACTGTTTGGTGACTAGAGCCAGCCAGGTAAGGGACTAGTCAAAAGAAAGACTCAAGCCAAGAAGCCATGACAGAAGAACTGTTTGTGATCACACCCATCTACACAGAGGACTGATACAGTAATAGAAATTGTGGTATCACAATTTTATATTATTTATAATAATTATTATAAATATCATTTATAAGTCTAGATATTATAAATCTGGACAGTATAAAAATAATGATTCAGTCAAAAATTGGGAGGTAAGGGAGAGGAGATCGGATCTCAAGAGAGTCCTGATATTCTCATTTTCTGAAGCTGGGACATACTATCCAAATAAAATCACATGGTAAAGAAATCTCAACCCTTTTCAGAAGCAACTTTATTTAACTCTAGAATGGGGGCCCACAAAGTACTGCTTGAGGGCTGGCTGACTGTTTTTGGAAATCAAGTTCCATTGAAACACAGTGTTTTAGTCCATTTGGGCTGCTATAAAGAAGTGCCATAAACTGGTGGCTTATACACAAGAGAAATTTATTTCTCACAGTTGTAGAAGCTGGGAAGTCCAGAATCAAAGTGCAGTCTGATTTGATGTCTGGTGAGGGCCCATATCCTGGTTCATAGATGGTGTCTCCTCTCTGTCCTCACATGATAGAGGGGACAAGCCAACTCTCTGGGACCTCTTTACAAGGGCACGAATCCCATCCATTGCAGGCTCTGCCCTCAAGACCCAGTTACCTTCCAGAGGCCTCACCTCTTTACATCAACACACTGGTGACTAACTTTCAACATATGCATCTGGGGGGCACCAACACTCAGACACCACCATACAGCTTTCCCCATTCATTCACATATTTTCTGTGCTGCTTTCCAACTACAACAACACATCTGAACACGCCCCAGACCTATCTCCTATGTGGACCGTAAGGGAAAACTGGCCAGCTCCTGCAGAGGAATTTTTTTTATTCAGAGAAATCCTGCAGTAAAGAAATGTTTACCCGGGACTTAACAATGTGTTAGGTTTAATTCAGCCTCTTTTTCCTATTAAATTCATGTAAAAGAAATTCAATACTGTGATATGAGCATATCTCATTTTTACCAAAATAATGAAATAGAATGACTTTTCTATATGAAAACACTGGAAGTAAAAATATCAAAATATTAACAAAGGCTAATTCTGGCTGATGGGAATATGATTGCTCTTTTCTTCTTTAAGAATTTCTATATTTTTAAATTTTCAAAAAAAGTTAAGCTATTATGGATGGTTTAGCATCAAGTGATAAAGTTATGAAATACAGATTTGGAAATGCTAATGAGGAACCAGATATGAGACATTGTTCTATTATAATTTGATTCTTTTATAATACGATATTTTATGTCATTACACAAACTCCAGAATAAAATATAATAAAAAACATGACAAGAAAGAGAAGCTCCAGCAGATGATATATGAATTCTTTTAGGCCATCAGCACATTCACAAAGCAGGTTCCTTTGGTTTGCCTCCGTCTCCACACAACTTTCCAGTCTCATTCCCAGCCCACCCTCTTCACACCCCACACCCTACCCTCGCCACAGAGTATCTCACCTTTGGTGAAATCTTCATGCGTAAAATATGCTATTTTGCTTTTTGCCACCTTTCTTTCTACCCATAATTTCTCCTCTCCTCCACCCTATACGATTCAGTGCCTCTTTAAGGTGTGACGTCTCTTAACTGTAGTAAATCTCAACCTCGGCTGCACATCAGAATCACCTGGGGAGCTTTCGCAAAACATCCAGGCCCAGGCCCCAGCCCAGCTTTTCTGAATTAATTGCCCAGGGTTGGGGCCCAGGCAGCGTATTTTTAAAAAGCTCCCTGAGTGATTCTCATATACAGCCAGGGCTGGAAGTCCTCAAAGCCTTCTGAAACACCAGCAGGTGGAGTTCATTGCTCCCGCTGCTACCTTCCCACAGCCCCAGCTTTCCCATTGCTCATGAAATCTAATGCGCGTTGTATTAAGGTTAGTGAGTTAGTGTTTCACAGTAAGTGCTCAGTAAATGCGAGGGTCGTTCCAGTCCTCCTCCCTCCGACCTAGCATATGCAGAAACGGTATCCTTGCCGCGGGAACTGGAGGGCAGCGTGGGCAGGTATTTCCTACCCAGGATGGATGACCAGGGGTTTGTATATGTAAACTAGAAAACACACACACACACACACACACACACACACACACACACACACACACACCCCCACCCCACCCCCCCCACCCCCCCGGGCCTTTCCAGCGTAGCTCTGGGACCGGCTTTCCTGCTGTTTGGCTTGGTGCAATTTAAAGAACTAAGGGACAGCATTGTGAGAGCGCGACCTGCCGGCCGACCGGTCCCTGCTGTGTCCGCCCTTTGCGCTGTACCCTGCGCTGGACCCGCCATCTCAGCTTTCCCAGAGCAGCGCGTCAAAGGCTTTCGGAAAAATCGACGAATTCGGCCGCGTGCCCTGAAACCGCCCCCCCCCCCGCTTCCTGCAGCCCCCCTGATCACGGCCCTGACGTCACCGTCAGGTGGACACGCCGCCTTCTTCCTCGCCGCAGGCACGCCTGCCCCGAGTCCAGCGGAGTCAAGTCGGCGGCGGCCTCCTGCCTTGCCCTCCCTCCCCGGGAGGAGGCTCAGAAGCCACTCGCGCCCGCCGTGGGGTGGGAAAGGAGGGTGGAGCGCAGGAGAGTCCCGGAGGCCATACGTCCTCGCGGGCCGGCCTCTCTCGCCACAGTCACCCCTTCCTGTCCCCAGGGCGAGCTGGGGATTGACCCACGGAGCTGTGTCAGGTGTTGGCGCCCACGGGGGCAGCTGCCTACGGCCCCCGTCCTGCAGCGGGCCTGGTGCCCCCCAGTCTGGGCGAAACTTCCCCTTCTCCTTTCCTTAAAGTCACATGACCTTAATGAGCAATGAAATGTCATTCAGTCAAATCCAGTGGCAAATGGTATCAATGTGAAATCAGACTGAGCTTGAAACGGAATAAATGGAATGATCTGTGCTTATTCAGTATCCTGTGGACTGAAACACATCTACTTACCTTAAGTTCTCTATTAGTCAAATAGCAAACTTACCTGGTTTCCTTGGAAGTTATGCAATTAATTAATGTTTGGAAAATGACTTAAAAGTTTAAATTGGTCTATAAACACCAAACCGTTGCATCCTGCCTGCTGAGGGGGCCTGGGTAATTCATAACCTCCTATAATAAAGGTAAAAATAGTGTACTTGGACTATACAATTATGCAATTTATGCATAATACACATAATCTTTAAAATCTAGAAACCACTTAATCCAAACCATTCATATTTCATAACTATAATAAAAGCATTTATGACTTTAGGAAAAGTAATTACTCCAGCTGATCTAGACAGCATGTCTTTATAACTATTTCTGAGATTTGCAAAATAGTCAACCCAGAGCACATCTTCAACTTGCTAATACTGATATGTTAACCCTGACATTCTCCCAGTTGCCTTTTTGGCCTGAAATTTCTATATTTATTTCCTGGGAAATTTTTATGTACAAAACTTTGCTGTATTCAAAACCTCTTCTGTCAAGATTTAGCATTTTTATATTGTAGCCATTAAAATTGAACAAAATCTTAATAGTTCCTTTATTAACTACTGCACTGACTTTGTATGGTAGAAACAACATGTTAATTGGATTTAATTAACTATTTTAAATTACAAAACTCCTCGTAGTTGTAGACAGTAGCACAGAGTACTCATGAGCAATAAAATTGGAGCCGATATTGCTACTTTATTAAAACTTAATGAAACTATTCATAATCTTATTTATTGTTTATAAGAAGAAAACTGTGTTCAGTGTGAAGGCAAAAATGCTGAAATGGATTTTTGATCCTCTAGGTGAAGGTTCAGAAACTGATAAAAGGGTCCACCGTGCCTAACCTCACGGTGCTGCCGTCTTCTGACCGCACAGACCCCCACTTCACCCCCGTCCCAGTGTTGCAAGCGGATGCCAGGAAAGGTGAGTGATTCCAAGGCCATCGCTCATGGTTGGGAAGGGAGGAAAAGAACACAAGGCCAGATCGGGGCCTGAGCTGGGACTCTGGCTCAGCCACTAACTCTCCTAGGTGACTTCAGCCAAGTCCTCATCTGGCCTGTCTTTCCTTCTCTGTAAATCAGAAAGTTGGACTAGACAATCATTGGAGTTCCTCCCAACTTTCAATTTCATCATCCTGTGGATTTAATAATGAGTTAGATGGTGTTGTTACATATTAAAATAATTCTTTTATTTATGTGATATTATTAGAATTTATCAAACTTCTGAGAAGATTGTTTCTGATACTTTTCTGGTAGCATCTAAAAATTTTTAAAAATACTTTTATGAAGAAATGTGAAGCCAAAATTAATTAATTGCATTTAATCTATGCATGTCTAAATCTAAATTCTAGTCTTGTGAAACCAGTGGATTTTGTTTTTAAGCAAAAGGATGTCATCCTTATCTCAGTAGGCCTAGTACCTAGAACCATATCCAGTATTTTGTAGATACTAATTGTTGATTGAATAAATAAGTAAATGAAAGAGTAAGCAAATGAGTGACTAAGGACCAAACATCCTAAGTGTAAGCCTCTTTACTTCTTTGCTGTATAACTTGATTGGTCCAAGTGCTAAAGAATGCCTTTCTGATTCAAATACAGCTGAGTGAAGTGACCTTTAATCACTCCTATCTCACTGCTCCCTGTTGTCTAGAGTTTAGGACCCAGAGTTCATTCTCAAAGGTTCTTCTGGCACCTGGAAATTCAAAGTCCTCTTTCTTCTAGCTCCTGTATCCTCTGTCTGCTGGTGTGGAGTACCCAGGATCGTGAGATGCCTCTCAAGTTTCCCACATCTGTACTTACTATTTTCTAGATATGAACCATTGTTCAGAAATCTGTGATGTGGGCTTTCTAGTTGACTCATGTAGTATTTGCTCCCTGGGAATGCTGAGGACCCCAGCAGGGCTCTGTTTCCTGCCCTACTGCCATCGTATACTCTTCCTGGTCAAATTAGGGAGGATAGTGAAAGAATGCATCAATCAGTCCTTGCTTTGAAGGGACACACACAGTTAAAAATTGTTGCAGAGGTAAATCTAGAATAATGGTGACTTGGAACAGGAAAAAAATGGCATTTGCATTCCTAAATGACAAGAGAATACAGGCCTGCCATAATAATGATTGAAACCATCAATATATATTTATTGAGACTTGCCATACATCTGACATCGTGCAAGGTTATGTGAGTGTCAGGAAGCCATAGCCCTAGAAATGTGAATACAGGGTCTATATTTTTAGGTGTCCTACCCCCTAAATGTCATTTCAGCCTTGCCCCAGGTGTATACAAGTCCAGCATATGGTGAAAATTAACAACAGAAGAAAGAATCATTTTTGAAAACTGCACCATAAACTTCCTTACTTTTTCTTCCTTACTTTATCTGGCTAAGTCCACAAAAGGAAAGGCTCCCTCCACCCTCCAAATGGTGGAATACAAGTTCCACAGTATACAGAATACAGTCCAGATTTCTGATTCAGGCCCTGCATGACATCAGACAGGTTGCTCCATGAACGTAGAATAAACTCTGAACTCCATGAATAAGGCACACCTGCCCTCACTTGAATCTCCATGCCTAGCCACCATCACCTGCATCTCTATCCAGGGCCCTTACCTGAATTTTTATCCCTGCCCTCACCTGTATCTCCATCCCTGATCCTCACCTCCATCCTTTCCCTAACCTGCATCTCCATCCCTGACTCTCACCTAAATCTGCATGTCTTCCCTCACCTGAATCTCCATCCCTGGCCTACTTGCATCTCCATTACTGACCCTCACCTGTATCTCCATCTCTGACTCTCACCTTCATCTCCATTACTGACCCTCACCTGCATCTCCATCCCTGACCGTTACCTGCATCTCTATCCCTGCCCTCATCTGTATTTTCATCTTTTCCCTCACCTACATCTCCATCCCTGAACTTCACCTGTATTTCTGTGCCTGACCATCACCTGCATCTCCATCTCTGACCCCCACCTGCACGCCATCCTTTTCCTCAGCTGCATCTCCATCTCTGCCCTCACCTGCATCTCCATCCCTGACCTTCACTGCGTCTCCATCTCTTGCTTCACCTGCATCTCCATCCCTACCCTTTATCTGTATCTCCATGCCTGACCTGCCCTCACCTACATCACCATTTTCACCCCACTCTGGTCTCTCTAGGCTCAGCCCAGGGACCCTCTCTCTGTTCCTTATCAGACCGAGCACATTTTCAGAGCTGGCCTTCACAGGTGCCTTTACCTCTGCCAGTGAAAGTCAATTCTTCAAGTCCCTGACCTTCTCCTTCAGAGTTTATCACATTTTACACAAATATATTTATTTGTGACTTTATTTAATGTCTTCTCCATGAGGTATCTCTGTTTCACCACTGCATCCCCAGACCCCAGATAATTCCTGTCACATAAAAGACACTTAACAAATATTGATTGAATAACTAGCAGAATAAAGGAACTTTCAATTCCTGATCTATTCAACTGGAAAGTGAGAGTGTTATGAGGATTTAGTAACACAATGGTATACAAGGTTAAGTTTCAAAAACAAGTAAAATCATAATTTTCATACAAATACAAAGCGAACACATGTCAAAGATTATTTAATTAATCAATTAAAAGAGAAAATCTGTAAGATGTCATGACTGGCTCAAAAGAGAAGCCAAAGAACAGACATGTTTGTAGATCAGGTATATTGTAATAAATTTGCAAATAAATGCAAAATTGGCTTTTCCATGAGAAAGAGAATTCCCTTTCATCAGACAGAGTTTATTTTCATGTCTCCAGGTAAGAATTATTTGCATTTTGATTAGTTTTTTACAAATTAACCTGAACACCACAGAGCTGTAAAATAGCCTAGTCCCAGAATTCCAGGATCCATTGAAAGGCTCTCCAATAATCTCTTTTGCTCATTCTAAAACTTCTTATAATCTTCTCCCCTTTTGATCAAAATGATCTTTACAAAAATTTACCAAATAAGGCTGGTCTCAGAAGGTTTGACCTGATTATTTATATTAGCACAGCAAGAAAGTGATTCCACCATATGGCACTTGAAGTTTGCTTTGCTGTAGTTTTCCTAAGGAATTTCAGACAGAACTTTCAAAACTCTCTGTCATCTGCTATTCCAGTGCTAGGAAATGAAGCCACGAAACTGTTCACCAGATTTCAGCCGAAGGACCTATGCGTCTGGGTAAATTTCTTTCTTCTCATGCTCCTCCAACAGTCTAAAGTTCTTGGCCTGCAGCACTTGTCTTTCCTAGCATCTGCAGGGATGGAATTCACATAAGCCATGTCCCAGGCTAGTTTTTCTGGGAGGACCTTGTAAATATTGACTCCCTAATGTCACCCTTTGTACTTTCTAAAGTGACTTGATTAAATAAGCCTCATTCTCAAATATGCATCATTCTCAAGTGTGAAATTCCAGGCGAGGTCTTGGTTGTGTAAGTGACTTTTCCAATTATGTCTTAGTGAAAGGAGAACAGCTTCTTACTGAAATTTTGTAAATACTATATTGCCATGAAAAGTAAGGCTTTGATTATAAAATGGAAAAAACTCTCAGTGACAGTTTTTGGATTTGAGAGATGGGTGGAGCTCATTCAAAGTATTTGAAGTTTGATTTCTTTATTTTCTGGGAATTTTTGGGATCGTCAACATACATGCCCACTTCTTGATCTCTGTAAGCCAATCAGAACAGAACTTCTTTAAGAGCCTACCAGAGAGCTCTAATGCATTAATGCCATCTGGAGTAACGAAACCATTTCACACTCTCAGTGAGAGATAAAGATCGTTCTGGATCACAGATACATAGACATACAGAGAACACATACCCTCAATTCTACAGTTTCAGCCACAAGTAAAAGATAAACACAGAAACACAAAAGCTTACCAGTCCAGATATTAAAGAGTTGTTCTCCTTCCTTGTGGGCAAGACATTTCTAATGGACTTAAGCTAAAAATAGACAAATGGACAAAGACTCAACTGTATTCTCTGTTGTCTCTCATCCACCAGGGAATAGATCTCCATATGGCATTAATTCATTTACAGAGACCACCAAAGTGTCAATCACTGCAGCTAACAACAGGGAATAACTTGCCATTCATAGATGAATGAAAAAGAGAAACAAATTAATAGAGAATTAAATTGAAATAAGAAAAACAATCCGCAGAGCTCTGTTGCCATGTCAGATTCACCTGCGGGTGCCAAGAGAAAACATGCGGGCAGTCCCTGGGAGGTTTGTCATTTCTGATTTCAGGTGACCTTTTGCGCAACTTGGTGGAAACTCCAAAACTGTTCAAGGATGATTTTTTCCCAAAGTCATGACTCTTTGTAACATGGTAACTCCAAATCTGAGAGGGCTTACATGTAATGTGTAATAGGTAACTATTCCAAAGAAGTCCCCCATGGGTCCAGCAGGGAAAGACATTGGTTTGTTCAAACTTATGGGAGACCCCTCTGGCGGCAGGTGGGCAAAGAATCCACACCTTGGGGCAGCACAGCAAGCCATTTTATAATCAAAGCCATCACGTTCATCATTCAGATTCCTCTCTAGTGTGTACTGTTACCTTGATTAAGAGTGACGACTACGAGCCTGACTCGGTGGCTCAGCCTGTAATCCCGTGCCTTTGGGAGGCTGAGGTGAGTGGATTGCTTGAGCCCGCGGGTTCGAGACCCGCCTGGGCAACTTGGCGAGACCTCATCTCTACAATAAATCAAAAAATCAGTGGGGCATGGTAGCGCGTGCCTGTAATTCCAGCTACTTGGAAGGCTGAGGCGGAAGGATCGCCAGAGCCCAGCAGGTCGAGGCTGCGGTGGCCGGAAGCGGCCACTGCACTCCAGTCTGGGCGACAGAGTGAGACTCCAACTCAAAAAAAAAAAAAAAAAAAAAAGAGTGACGACTACATTGTTTTCAGCTTTGCTTGGTCTCCTGCGTCCCCTGACTCATTACTGGGAATATGCATACCCCTCAGAGGTCACTCCCTGAGGGAGAGGGCAGAAAGCAGCCAGGTATAGGGGAAATGGTCTGTGTCCGGACAATACCTCACACTCTTAAACAAACATAACATGAACACATCAAAGATTTTATTAAGCCCATTAACTAAATGAGGGAAGATGTTACGATTGATTCAAAGGAGAATCCAAGCAAGAGATACATTTATAAATCGACTATTTCAATGAATTTGCAAATAGATACAAAACTGGCTTTTCGGGGAGAAGAGTTGTCCTTCAAAATGACAGAATTTATTTGTATGTAAATAGACAAGAATCATTTGCATTGCTGTCAGATTTCTACAGATGAACCTTAATCTTTACAGGTCTGTAAAATGGACAATCAAAACTAGAGTCCTATATAGATGCAGAGCCTGTGGGGTCAGAGGAACTTCAGAGGTTCCAGCATTTCGATGAAAATAAATACCCAATCATTTCCTTTGCTTATTCCAAAGTCTTGACTTCTTTTTTCACCTGGTAAATGCATGCATGTATGTGTTTGTCTAAAATTGAGTGAATTGCTCTGACCAGTACTAAAGCAAGGGTTAAAATGATGCTTATATTCTTCAGAATTCTCAGAGAATAAAACTCTTTTGAAATGAAAGTAAACTGAATGAGAAGAAGTTCTGTTTTTCACATCTGCAAAACAGGCACAGTTCTCAGAAACGGAATTTCATATTTATAGGTGGAAAATATTTCTAATGATAAAAAATTAGTCTATTTTAAAGTAGCTCAATCTGCATTAAAAAAGAAAACCTGAAGTACTCTTTTCAAAAAGGACTTAAAGAGTTATCCTCTGGATCATTAGTTCTAAATGTCACGAGTACAAAAGATTGACTTGGAGTGCTTATTTAATATGTGTGCTGCTGGACCCCAATTCTAGTGGTTCTCGAACTTCAGTGAACATAATTATCTCCTGAAGGTTGCAATAATGCACATTCCCAGGCCCTGACCTTAGAAGTTTGGACAAGTCTGAGTTGGGCTCAGGAGTTTACACTTTTAAAAGAAATTATTTCCCCAAATGATTCAGCAATAAGTAAACTGAAGATTTTCTCTTTGGAATCATTGTTTTACAAGTGAAATATTCTTCAGCTCTTTAACCCTTCAGTGATCATTCTTCTGAATTCCTGCAACACTAGGCTAACATCTTTAATAGCAATAAAGTATAGTCATAGAAGTCATATGGCAAGTGGAAATAATATTGGTCTCTCTCAGAATGTGTGTCGACTTCTTCTACTTGGTCCAACCTGGTACACAGCTTGTATGCTAGGATTTTGTTGAGACCCAAAGTGCTTTACTTTCTATCATATAAGAGAGCAACAAGAAACTGAAGCCTAAACACAGGTTTACAGCAAGTAGTCTTTGTTCTGGCTTCAATACAATGAAATAGATTCACCTTAATGAAAGTTTTGTCCCTGACAACAGGCTTTGTTCAATTATTCATAGATTTATTTGTTTATTTATTTAACATGTCTTATCCTAAGAAAGCTTTGGTACCAACCATGCTTGACACAGTATGAGTGCTAGGAATTGTAAATGAGTTGCATTAATATTAACCGTCTTGCCCAGTTACACTAAAATAGGTGATTTGGGCATTTGTATCTAAATTGTCTAAAAATAACTCCTTCTTTTATAAAATATGATGAATATACCACAGAGGCATGGTTTCAAGTATACAGATTTTTCTCACGAACAAAGGGTCTTCCTTAGTTATTAAGGATGTGTGCTTGATTTCCCTGAATTTTAGAAAGAGTAATGATATTACCAATGATTGAGAATGTCATAAATATAAAGAAGTTTTAGTCTGCCTTGAAATTATATTTCTTCCTTAAAATGAAATTACTTTAGTGCAATTTTATTTCATATTATGCCACTGGAAATGATATTTTTCCTTGGGTTAGAATATTAAGCTTAAATGAAAGTGTACTTAGCTGTTTTTTCATGCAAAGCACTAGATGTACCCTCACAAATAAGACAATGAATGGACCACTTCTATTCAATATAGCACTGGAAGTCCTAGCCAGAGCAAGTAGGCAAGAGAAATAAATTAGAGGTATGCAAATAGGAAAAAAAGAAGTTATCTCTCTTTGCAGATTACATGATTCTATACCTAGAAAACCATATAGGTTCTACCAAAAACCTAGCACTGATAAACAACTTTGGTTGGTAAAGTCTCAGAATTCAAAATTAATAAGTAAAAATCAGTTGCATTTCAATGCACCAATAACAAGCTGGCTGAGGACCAAATCAAAAACACAATTCCATTCACAATAGCCACACCAAAAAACAAAACCAAAACCCTCAGTATCATTTAACCAAGAGGTGAAAGATCTTTACAATGAAAACTACAAAATACTGCTCAAAGAAATGAAAGACAACAAAAACAAATGAAAGAACATCCCATCCTCATGGATTGGAAGAATCAGTATCGTCAAAATGTTCATATTACTCAAAGCAATGAACAGATTCAACACAATCCCTGTCAAACTACCAGCAACATTTTTCATAGACCTAGAAATTATAATACTTAAATTCATATGAAAGCAAAATGCCCAAATAGCTAAAGAATCCTTTCCAAAAAGAACAAAGCTGGTGACTTCAAACTCCTAGACTTCAAACTGTACTACAAGGCTACAATAAGCAAAACAGCATGGTACTGGCACAAAACTAGACACCTAGACCTATGGAACAGGATAGAGAACTAGAAATAAAATCAGACTTACAACCAATTAATCTTTGACAAAGCTGCTAAAAACAAATGCTTGGGAAAGGAAAACCTATTTAGCAAATGGAGCTGGAAAAACTGGCTTATCACATGCAGAAGAGTAAAACTGGGCCCTTACCTATCACTATATATAAAATTTAACTCAAAATGCATCAAGAACTTAAATGTGAAACCTCAAACTATAAAAATCTTAGGCAAAAACCTAGGGAACACCCCTCTGGACTTTAGCCTGGACAATGAATTCATGGCCAAGTCCTCAAAAGCAAATGCAGCAAAACTAAAATTGACAGATGGGAACTTATCAAGCTAAAAAGCATCTGCACAGCAAAAGAAACCAAGATCATAAAAAACTAACCCACAGAATGGAAGAAAATATTTGAAACTATGCATCTGAGAAGGTCTAATATTCAGAATCTATAAGGAACTCAAATGAATCAACAGGAAAAAAGCAAACAACTCCATTAAAAAGTAGGCAAAGGAGGTAAACAGATACTTCTCAAAAGAAGATACACAAGCATCTAACAAACATGAAAAAATGGTCAGCATCACTAATCATTATAGAAATGCAAATCAAAACTACAATGAGATATCTCACACAGTCAGGATGACTATTATTAAAAAAATCAAAAAACAGCAGATTTTGGCGAGGCTGTGGAAAAAAGGGAACTCTTCTACACTGTTGGTGGTAATATAAGCTAGTTCATCCTCTGTGGAAAGCAGTTTGGAGATTTCTCAAAGAAATAAAAAATAGAGTTACCATTCAACCCAACAATCCCACTTCTGGGAATATACCCAAAGGAACATAAATCATTCTACCAAAAAGAAACCTGCACTTGTATGTTTATTGCAGCACTAGTCACAATAGTAGAAATATGGAACGAACCCAGAAGCCCATGGATGGTGGATTGGATAAAGAAAATGTGGTACATATACAATATGGAATATTACGCAGCCATAAAGAAGAACACAATCATGTCCTTTACAGCAACATGGATGTAGCTGGAGACCATCACTCATAAGTGGGCACTAAACACTGGGCGTACACAGGCACAAGGATGGGAACCACAAACATTGGGCACTGCTAAAGGAGTGAGGGAGAGAGAGTGGGCAGTGGATAAGGGGTACAACACCACCATCAAGCACCATGCTCACTACAGGGGGAAGATCATCAGAAGCACAAGCCTCAACTCTATACAATGTACTTATGTGACAAATCCTCACATGTATCCCATGATTCAAAAACAAACCAAAAAAAAAAAAAGATGATGAATAGAGAACTCACACTTGTGAAATGCATAGCACTAAGACTTTGTGGAATTGCTTAGAATTAAACTCATATTCTGTTCAACTTCCCTGTAGGGATTCTAAGCATGATTGAGCGAGGACTTATCCCACCAGCAGCAAGGATTACCTTCCAGAACCCACCCATCAGACCCAGAGCTGTTCCACTGCACAACGTTGGCGAAGCCCGTAAGATACCAGCTGTGGGTAAGACACTCTTGCCTCTGTGGTTAGGGTGGGGACACACAGAAATTCCCTTCTCCCTAGACCTAGCCTTCTTGTCGTCAACTGTTATCCTCAATAACAGGACAAGATGAATGTCATTGTCCTGAGTTTCACTTTACTGAATAAAGCAACTTCAGCCATCTTCGTAAGTCACCTATTGAGAGTCTATGCTGTGTGTGTGTCAGAGGACTGGTTTTTCAAGGGACTTGCTATTTGGTTGGGGAAGCAAGACAGATATAATAAATATAAATAGTACAAAGCAACATGGAATAAAAGCCAGATGGATGTTTAAGTCCATTGCTGTAGGGGCTCAGAGGAATGAAGGCGTGATCACGGAAGGAGGTTTCAAAGAGGAGACTGGGAGGAACAGACGTTCTAGAAAAGCACCCACCTAGGATCGCCTGACAAGGTTTATTCTCTCTGGGCCTCAGCTTTCCAGTCATAAAGTGAGAGGTTTGACTAAAGTAATTCATCTCTTCAGTAAGTATTTGTTGAATGCTTGGTTTATTCAGAGTAGGGACCCAGCCCAGCAGAGAGTAAGTCAGATGACATTTCTGTTCTTAGATACTAAGTGGGCAAATAAGAGAGAATTTCAACTGGTGGTAAGTGCTGGAAATAAAAACAGTACAGGTAAGAAAGGGATACAGAGGGACTGCTTTGCTTATGAAAGAAGGGTCAGGGAATATACCTCAGAAGAGGCACAACGAGGTTTGAGCTGAGACCATGTGGAGAGAGCCAGTCATGTAAAGATCCAGGAAGAGAATTTCAGATACATGACAGCACGTGGCACAAAGGTCCTGAGGACTAAAGAGGGAAAGGGCAAGGCCAGACCATAAGCAAGGGAGAGAAAGGGATGGGATGTGGGGAGGCAGGGAGGCTGCCCTGGTGGAGGCTGGAGCAGAGACTCTGAGTTGTCCTTGATAGTCACTCTTCCCCACTGTCAGGTTAACAGAGCAGTGGGTGGGCACATGTCGGCTTGGCCAAAGGCAACATTTCCAGCCTTCCCTATAGCTAGGCATGTCATGTGATCAGGCTGTGGATAACGAGGATATAAGGAGACGTGGAGAAGGAAAGTTCTGGCATAACCTCTCTTCTTCCTTGCCTCCCTCTAGCTAGTTGGGATTCATTTACCTATGGTGATGAGAGCTGGGCAGGCACTGTGGAGCCAGAGATGGAATTCCATGCTGAGTCTGGCAGAGCTGCCCTGTCAGCCAGGACTGTTTTCCTTTGGACTGAGAGAGAAAAAAATTGAATTTATTTACATCTCACTTTGTGTATTTTAAGATCTTTCTTTTTAAACATCTTAGACTACACCAGAACCAGCATGGCAGTCTTCCAAGCCACGGTGAGGAGTTGGATTTAATCCTGATGGCAGAGAGAGTTCACGGAAATGTTTAACAGGAGAATGAAGTGATCTGAGTTATGTTTTTTTCCTGAGTTGGAGTCTCACTCTGTTGCCCAGACTGGAGTGCAGTGGCCGCTCCTGGCCACCGCAGCCTCGACCTGCTGGGCTCCGGCGATCCTTCTGCCTCAGCCTTCCAAGTAGCCGGAATTACAGGCATGTGCTACCACCCGGTTGATTTTTTTTTTTTATTTATTTATTGTAGAGATGAGGTCTTGCTGCCCAGGCGGGTCTCGAACCGGCGGGCTCAGGCAATTCACTCACCTCAGCCTCCCAAAGGCACGGGATTACAGGCTGAGCCACTGAGCCCAACTGAGTTATGTTTTAATAAGATCATTCTGTGACAGGTGCTGTGGCTCACACCTGTAGCCCCAGCACTTTGGGAGGTCAAGGCAAGAGGATTGCTTGAGGCCAGGAGTACAAGACCAGCCTGGGCAGCATAGCAAAACCCCATCTCTATAAAAATTTTAAAAATTAGTTGGTCATGGTGGCATGTGCCTGTAGTCCCAGCTACTCAGGAGTAGCTTGAGCCCAGATATTGGAGGCTGCAGTGAGCCATGATGTCACCACTGCATTCCAGCCTGGGTGGTGGAGTTAGGCCTGGTCTCAAAAATAATAATAGAAAAAGAACATCTGGCTGCTTTGCAGATAATGAATCACAGGGGAGCACGAGAGAGAGCCAGAAGACGATTAAGTGGCTGTTGCAGTAGACCAGCTTAGAGTTGGTGGTGGGTATGAGGTGAAGTGTCAGAGGAGACGAGACGTGGGCAAGTCCAGGCTGTGTTGTGGTAGAGCTGTGAAGTCTGGCTGGTGGGTGGAGACTTGAGTAGAGGCATCGAGGATGAGTGTGCACATGTAGGTACGAATGTGTCCATTCCACTGCGGATGGGGAATTCCAGTGCTGTGTACTGCAGGCCCTTTAGGAGCAATACTACTATGAATGTGAACATTCCTGTGTGTATAATGCACATATGTATGCATTTCTGTTGCATATATGTCACAAGGAGAACTGTTGAATCATAGGGTATACGTGTGCTCGGATTTCATAGATACTACCAGACAGTTTTCCAAAATGGTTATACTGATTTGTTTTCCTACTAGCTGTATATGAGAGTTCCAGAATGTTTATCTCTGGCAACACTTGATATTTCCGTTTTTAAAACTTTACCCATCCTAGAAGTTTGTTGTGCTACCTCTTTGTGGGTTTAATTTCTATTTCCCTGATGATTAATAAAATGGAGCAAGTTTTTTGGATGAGTGTATTGGTCACTTGAGTATCCTCTCTTGTAAAGTAATTTAAGACTTTTACCTTTTTAAAAATTGGGTTGTCTTTCTCTTTATTAGTGATGTACAGGAATTATCTATATATTCTGGATACTAATACTGTATCAGTTATATGTATTACAAATAATTTTTCCTACCTATAGCTTGATACTTCACTCACTGACTGGTGTTTTTTTAAATTAAAATTTTGATTTTGAGGTAATTGTAGAGTCACACGCAGTTGTGAGAAATGACACAGAGAGATCTCACGTATTCCACACACAGTTTTCCCCACTATAGCATGTTGCAGCACTGTGGTACAGTGTCACAACCAGGACACTGACATGGCAGAGACAGAGAACAAGGACTCCTCATGTTGTCCTTTTATAGTCATGCCAGCTTTCCCCCAGCTTACACCCCTAACTCCTGCAACAAATACTCTGTTCTCCATTTCTATAATTTTGTCACCTCAAGTATGTTATATGAATGGAATCATACAGTGATTATGAGGATTGGCTTTTTTACTCAGAATAATTCTCTAGAGAGTCATCTAAGTTTTGCTTATATCAACAGTTTCTTCCCTTTTATTGCTGGGCAGAATTTCATGTTGGAATATACCACAGTTGTTAAAGCATTCACATGTTGAAGGACATACGAGCTGTTTCCAGTTTGGGGCTACCGTTAACAGAACTGCTATGCACATTTGTAAACAGGTTTTGTATGAACATGTGTTTTCATTTCTTTAGGACAGGTGCCAAGGAGTGTAATTGCTAGATCTTACACTAGTTGCATGTCTGTCTCCTCTACATGCATTTAAGATCATATCAGACTGTTATAATTTTTTGTTTCAACCATCAAATATAATTTAAAAACTCAGGAGAAGAGGAAAGTTCATCACTTTTACTCACATTTTTGCTTACCATGTTCCTTCTTCCTTTTTTGTGTTCCCAGGCTGCTGCTTTATCATTTGGTTTATGTTTTGAGAAGTCCTTCCACCACCATTTGGGAGTCCGTAGGCTATTGATAAGTCACCATCATCTTCCTTCTTTACAGAATGTCTCAATTCCCCTTTTATTCCTAAAGAATCTTTTCACTGGCTGTAGGATTCTGAGTTGATAGTTCTTTTCTTTCCGCACTTGAAAAAAAGTTGTGTTCTCTTTTCCTGGCCTCCATGTTTTCTAGTGAGAAAATTGGTACTATTTCTTTCTTAATATTTGGAAGAATTTACCAGTGAAGACCTGTAGTTTTCTTTGAGAGTAGGATTAGAGTTGTGGATTTAATTTGTTTAATAGATATGGGACTATTCTGATTGTCTATTTGTCTATATCAGTTTAAGTTAACTTTGTCCAAAGAATTTGTCCATTTAATCTAAATTTTCTAATTCATTGTAATACGATTATTTACAGTATTTTTTTGTGTGTAATGTCTGTAGGATTGGTGATTTGCTTTTTCATTCCTGATGGTGGTACTTCTGCCTTTCTTTTCTTTCTTGGTCAGTATTCCTAAGTGTTTATTAATTTTATTAATACTTTATTTTAAAAATTTTTATTTTAAAGATGTGGGGTACAATTCAGGATTAGGTAGATAAGTGGTCACCATACAGGTAAAGTTTGGGCCTCCTTTTGGTCCCCACTTTACCTGGTTTGAGGTCAGCTACCTTATTGATGTTATGTGTCCCCTCTCCCTCCCCTGCCAGTTTCTAGCTACTACCAATCCTTTTCTTATAGCATTATGATTAATGTTCAGGATCTGCTTATGAGTGAGAACATGTGGTACTCGGTTCTTTGTTTCTGTGATAGATCACTGAGTATTATGGTCTCTAAATCTATCCAAGTTGCTGTGAAGTACATAATTTTGTCCTTCTTTGTGGCTGTGCAATACTCCACTGTGTATATGTACCACATTTTTTTATCCAGTCCACTTTTGATGGGCAGCATGGTTGGTTCCATGTTTTTGCTATTGTAAATAATGCTGCAATAAACATGTGTGTGCAGGTATCTTTTTTGCAGAATGATTTAAGTTCCTGCAAGTATATTCCCAGAAGGGAGATTGCTGGGTCGTATGGAAGACTGATTATTAGATGTTTTATGAATTGCTGCACTGTTTTCTACAGAGGTTGTACTAATTTACACTCCCACCAACAGTGTAGAAGCATTCCCTTTTCTCCACATCCTCTCCAGCATCTGTTGTGTTTTGAGTTGCTGATGATGGCCATCCTGACTGGAGTTAGGTGGTATCTCAGTGTGGTTTTGATTTGCATTTATCTTATGATTAGTGAAGCTGAACATTTTTCCATGTATCTGTTGGCTGCTCATATGTCTTCTTTTGAGAAGTGTCTACTCATATATTTTTCCTACTTTTTAATGGTTCTGGGTTTTTTTTCCCCCCTTTTGGCATGTTTGAGTTCCTTATAGATCCTGGATGTTAGACTTTTGCCAGAAACACAGTTGGCAAATATTTTTTTCTCATTCTGAGGGCTGTCTCCCCACTCTCTTGATGGTTTCTTTTGCTTGCAGAAGCTTTTCAGTTTGATAAGGTCCCATTTATCTATCTTATCTCTTATCGCATGGACACCTGGGGTTTTGATCAGGAGTTGGTTGTCTATTCCAATTTCCGTGAGGGTGTCTCCTACGTTTTCTAAAATTCTTATAGTTTGAGGTTTTACGTTTAGGCCTTTGACCCATTTAGAGCTGACTTTTGTGAATGGTGAGAGGTAGGGAAATATTTGTCATTGCTCTAAAAGATAACAGACTATATAGGCATCAAGAAATACATTCTTTAAGGACTAGATAGTAAATACTTTAAGTGTTGTGAGCCGCATACATGTTCTTTTGTATCTTCTTTATCGTCTCCTTTTTCTTCTGCTGCCTCTTTCTCTTTCTCTTTTTCCTCTTTTTCCTCTTCCTCCTTTTTCACGACCCTTTAAGAATGTAAAACAATTCTTAGCTCAAGGGTCATATATATACTGTGAGTGGGATATAAACTGTGTTAGCCATGGTTTGCTAACCCCTGTTCTACAGCAAAATTATCAACAATGTATTATGGTTTCATGGCATATGTAAAAGTAAAATGTATGACAACAATAGCACAAAAGGTGGGAGGGAGAAACTGATGCTGTATTGTTACAAGAGCCTTATACTGTGCATGAAATGGGATGGTATTATTTGAAGGTATATTGAGTAGTTGAAAGATATTTTGTATATCCTGAGTAATCATTAAAATACTTTTAAAGGTTTATATAATAATTCAATAGTGGAAATAAAATGAAATTATAAAAATACTTATTTAATCAAAAATCAAAAAATAGTGAAAAACATAAAGAAAATATGACCCAATTAGTAAAGAAAACTAACAAGATGTTAGATTTTTAATCTAGCCATATCAATTATTACAGGCAATTTTCACTTTTCATGGTAGTGTGGGATCATACACATGACTGTGTAAGCAGAAATCATGCAGACTAATTTTAACAGCCAATAGGAAAATTTAGAATTATACCATGACCTTTAAGATTTTTGTTGCAACAGTAAAAACTCTCAGGCCAGGTGCGGTGACTCGTGCCTGTGATCCCAACACTTTGGGAGGCAGAGATGAGAGGATTTCCTGAGTCCGGGGATTTGAGACCAGCCTGGGCAACTTGGTGAGACCTCATCTCTACAATAAGTCAAAAAATTAGCTGGGCATGGTTACACATACCTGTGGTTCCAGCTACTTGGAAGGTTGAGGAAAAGGAATCACCTGAGCCCAGTAGATCAAGGCTACGGTGGCTGTGAGCGTGCTACTGTACTCCAGCATGGGCGGCAGAGTAAGACTCTGATTCAAAAAAATAAAATAAAAATAAAAACTCTCTTCCTTTTTTTATAAATGTATAGGACAATGAAAAATAGTAAAATAAATATTTAAGACTATCATTAAAAAAATTAGAAACATTTAATATTAATTTATTCTCTTTGTTAAAAAAAGAATAAAAAGTGCTTACCTTTCTCATCTTATCATATAATTGACGATATGGAGTGATAATCTTTACTATGGTTTGGTGAATTGCCATACTTCATTCTAAGTTTGGATCAGCTTCCAACTTTTTATCCTCAGCAATTTTAACATTATGAAAAATATCTGAGTTCCTTTAATGTGAAATTTTTTTCTGGCATCACATTCTCTTCAAGATGTTTATCTTTTTATTACCACCACTTTCCTCTTTTATGTTAATAAGATAACCTTGACTAAGTTCATCTGGCTATGTTACTAGAGTCTTTCAAATGGTAGCAGTGTCAATAGTCCCATGGTCGGCTATTTCTTCTATAATTCGACTTAAAATCCATTTCAAATTCATTTTAAGCATGATCAGTTTTTGTTCTTTTGCTGTACTTTCAACTCTGTTAACCAATTCTATCTTTCAGTTGTCTAGTTTAGTAAAAAAAAACAAAAAGCAAAAAAAATGTGGATTTATCACTTGAAGACAAGGAGGCGATACCATGACTTTCTTTACAGTCTGTGTGCAAACCTAAAACAGATGCTCAGTGACCAGTCACTGACAGACTTTGAAAGGGGTGACATAATTGGTCACTGATCTTGATAGGCATCTGTCATTTATGTAGTGATTTGTGAAATAAAAATCTGGCACAAAGTTTATACTTTATGTAATCACAATTAGAATATCACTATAACTAAAATTTGAACCATATTGGTAAACTGGTGCTATTTTACTAAATTGTAATAACAAAAATGTGTGCATGTTGGAACAGTATAAAGTGAGGGCTATGTATCTGTACATTAAATGTGAATGTTCTAAGTACACCAATTAAAAGATAGAGATTGTCAGATCAGATGAATAAGCAAGACCCAACTGTATGTGGTCTATAAGAATCTCAATTTAAATGTAGAGACAAAGGCAGGTTAAAGTAGAAGTGTAGAGTGAGAAGTGGCAAACTTTTCTTATAGAAGAATTCCAAATAATTTAAGTAATTACTTCTCCCTCTGGGAAATGGAGCTTAATTATCCACCCTTCCCTGTTCCTTGAATTTCAGCTGGATTTAGTGACTCACATCCAAATAACAGAATATGGAAAGTGGAAAAATAGAAAATTTGCCATGGAGAAACCTGGCAAACTCTGCTTTAACCAAATGACCAGTTAATATCAGTGATAAGTCATGCTCTGTGCCCCCTGACATGATATGATGAGGAAGAAATTTCACCTCTGTGGTATTCTGTACCAATAACCCATAACCATAGTCTAACCATGAGAAAAACATAAGACAAACCCACATTGTTCAGACATTCTACAAAACACCTGAGCAGTACTCCTAAAAACTGTCAAGGTTCTGAAAATAGGGAGAGACTGAGAAACTGTCACAGACCATAGGAGATTGAGGAGACATGATGACTAAGTACAGTCAGTCAGCCTAGATCAGACCCTGGAACAGTAAAGGTCATCAGTGTACAAGCTAGTACAGTCTGAATGAAGCCTTGAATTGAGTTAACAGTATTGTCAGTGATGGTTTCTTACTTTTGACAAGTAATTAATAATAGTCACAGTAGGGGAAACTGAATGAAACCTTACAGAAATGTTCTCAATTATCTTTGAAACTCTTCTGTAAATCTAAAGTTATTCCAAAATAAAAAGTTTATATATTTTTAAAAGTCAAAATAAACAAAAGGCATGCAAATTGAAAAGGAAGAAGTAAAACTGTCTCTCTCTGCAAACAGCATGGTCACTGCATAAACAATCTGAGTCTATCATACCCACACAACAGCTATTAGAACTGATAAGGAGTTCAGCAAGGCGTGAGAATATAAGATTAATATGAAAAAATTAATTGAATTTCAGTTCACTGGAAATGAACAATTGGAAATTGAATATTTTTAAAAAACCATTAAAATAACAAAAAATTAAATACTTAGATATAAACTAAGACATATGTGCAAGATATGTATACTGAAAACTACAAAACACTAATGGAAAAAAATCAAAGATGACCTAAATAAATGGAGAGATTAGCCATGTTAATGAATTAGAAGATTCCTATCCTTATGATGTTAATTTTCAACATGGGAATTTAGCCATGAATCTCACTTGTCTGCAGGAACCCAAAAGTTAAACAAAAAGTGTCCTGAGTCTGCAGACAGTAGGAATAACAAGCACTACTGTTAAATCTGTGGATTCAAAGCCACCTGAGCACAGGGTGTGAACTTACCTTCAGGAGTGAATGAGTGCAGAGTGGACACAGGGCAGGAGCACAGAAGTCAAGGCGAGAATGATGGGCGCCTGTTGACTGGGTGAGGGGAGGGCTGCAGGTCACAGGGAGGCTCCTGGAAGCTGGAAACCAAAGCATAGGCTGATTGGTCCTTCCATGACAAGGTTCTGCAGTTCCTACTGCTTTTTAAAACATAGCTGAAGATACTCTGTGCCGCCCACTTGAGACAATCTGAGAGAACTGAGTCCTCAGGTGAGATTCTAAATTATATATTGATATCCTATACTAGGGTGCTGTTTTTGATCAATATCTGTCAACTCCTTCTAAGACTGTTGTTGCAGAACTGACAGAAAAGGGGCTGAGTTGAAGCAATTGAACTGAAAGAAGTCTCACTTCTTTTATTCAATTATCTATTTAAATAAATCATTCTCTTTCTTGAAAAGAGTCGTGTAAGGATTTTTCTTCCCTGAGAATGTCAAACTTGGGTTGTTTGTAAAGTGCACTCAGGTTTGTTGCCAGGCAGTGGGAGAGATGTGACTGAGAAGGTGTCTAGCCCGTCGCTTCACCCCTCATATGAACCAGGTGTGTTTTCCAAAGGTGGTTGCATATAAATTCAGTGTCCAAATCTTCTTTACAGAGCTCTCAACTCGTGTCACTTCCCCAAGTCATTCATACAATAGAACACTCCATCGTATGTAGCTATATGAATTGCCCTTTACATGATCTTGGGAATCTGGCTGTTTAAGGCAATCTTTTGGGGAAGCATTTTATAAGACACCTATTCCTCTCCGATGTGGCTGCTTTCAGAGTGTGCCTTTCCATCTGGGCAGTTTGCACCCAACAGGCTGCCTCCATGTCCCACACTGTGCCCTCCCATTCTGTGGCTTTCCCTTTGAAGTCAGTGATCACAGGTGCTTCCCTGAATGGGTACAATGGAGACTGGTGGTGGACAGGCAGAGTGACAGGGCCACTGGGCTTTCAGGGCACAAACCCAGTAGCACCCACCCAGGGACTCAGCCTTTCCCACAAAAGTAACGCTGCTTCCCTCCTTCCACAGCCCCGTTTGCGTCACCTCAGAAGCCACCGCAGCCTCCAGCAGAAGCAAAGGCCTCTCCCAAGAAACAAAGGTCAAAGGTATCCTATCTCTGACTACAGAAAGAAAGTTGTTCTCATTTTTTTCAATCCTGTCAGTGAGATTTCTGGTGATATATACATGTTCCAGGGTTGTCCCTTTCACATAGAAATAAGTACTATTCTGCTGCTGCCAGGTGCACTTGATGTTGATTTGTTATAAAAGGGCACATTGCTATATACATCAACTCTACCATGGTACTGTCTGTGGGGTCTAAAAATTCAATCCTATCGCATGATTGTGAGGTTGACTAAATGATTGGTTAGGAATCAAGAGTCGGGAGACAATAGCTGTTGCTTAATCTCCAGCTCGTGTGATCAAGGATTTGTGACTAAGAGGCTCCACGGTGTTTCACTGATCTGTAAGCACAGGCTCAAGGCCAGATCCCCAGGTCTGCACAGACACCTCAGTGAAGGAGGAGACAGGATTCTGTGTCCTCCCACATCAGCACCCCATAGTACAGTGTCATTTGTCCCCCTGCTTGAAGGTGCTAGACTTCGTAGCTCGCTGCTTCTGTTTATGTGCCTCACACAGACTTGTGATGATTGAACTCCTCTGCAGAGAGGAGACAGCTGGCAGGCTCTTCTCCTGGCTTGCCCCATGTGGTCATGTTTTCGGCTGCTCCCGTAAGAAAAGAAAGAAAGAGACACCGAAGAGAGGCACCAGAGACATGTGTGGTCCTGAGCCTCCCCGGGGACAGCTGCCTCCTCCTCCCAGATCTCCGTCTTCCAGCGGTGTTTACCATATTTTCAGCACCGGTGGGCTGTTTCCCCTTAAGAGACTTCCAGGCTATTTATGTAGCTGCGTGTCATGTGACACCCCAGTTGCCATGGCAAATATTTGTGTTTCACGAAAAATGTGGGTTAAAAAAAAAAAAAAATCAATGTAAATGGCCAAGTCCCAAGACAGACAGGCCTTCAGGCGAGTGTTTGGCCTGCACCATTATTGCTTCAAATTCAGCAGTTTAATGGGCAGCTAGCAGACTGTGGGCTGATGTACACTTAGAGCTGGAGGCAGCACTGTTCTGCGGCTTACCCCTCAGGAGTGCCCAGGCCCCATGGCCTTATAGACACCAGAGCCACAGGCCACACAAACACGGCCAGGCTTTAGCCAGGAAGTGGTTTATTTCAAACAAGATTTTTGAATAGTGACATTTTTTTTCTGAATGCTAATTAGCCCTGGCTTTCATTTCCTCTGGTGACTTCACAAAGCTTTCCCCATCTCCTGGAAGCAGCAGTATTTAGTGGCTTTCTCCTGTGGTCCCAGGTTGGTACATGTCTGAGCTGACTCTTTAGTGTAACTGTTCATGTACTTTGTGGGAAGTGGCCTGGGCGTGGAAGTTAAAGGCTGCGAGGAAGACGTCTGTGTATCCAGCCTCATGGCAGAGCCAGTCAGACCTTGGATTTGTCTCCACCAAGGCAGTGGGATGCCACGTGGGGAAGACCTTTCTTGAAAATACTTCCCTGAGTGCCCCCTAGGAGTGGGACGCGGCATGAGACGTGAGTTGTTTTTGTACATATTTACTTAGTCAAACTCAGTCTTCAAAGCAAGGGGGTTTGGCAGGCAGGCACTCTGGGAATGGGAAGGGTCCTTCTGAGGATCAGCTTCCGCCTGCAGGAGGAGTGACAGGCCAGCCCAGCAGGGCTGAGAAGTGAGGGTGGGGAGGGGCTGAGCCTTCTACGTGTTTTGCAAAATTGCCAGGAGAGTCGTTTTGATTTAAACTATGTATCATTCTTCATTGTAGGGGAAAGGCAGAAGGTCAAGAAGACATCACGACAAGAAGGTTGGTAATTTGTGTGACTAGGTGAAATCTGGGTTCTGTCACCTGATGTCCCTTGCTTTTGCTGCAGGGCAAAAGTCTGGGAGGCTACTTGACAGCTGGAGATGGAACAAAAGTTCTCTCGCGCTTCCTTTATAAAATAAATTAGATCATGTTTTCAGAAAAAAGTCATGGCTCATTCAAGTGAGAAGCCTTTTTTTGCCCTCTGTGGGGACAAAATTACTTCTCAGCCTTCAATTCAAACAAATGAATTAGCATCCTCAAAATCTGACTGAATCACATCAGTCTCAACCTCAATCAGAGAGTTTCATCTTTTAGAAGTATAAACAGAAAGAAAATGCAAAAAACAAATACTGTTGCCCTCCACCATGCACTTGCATGTGTGCATGCATGTAGGAGCACGTGTACATGCATGTGCATGCACACACATACTGCATGTATGATGTGGTGAGGAAGAGCGTGGGATTTAAACTTAAGATGAATGTAACAACCACAGTAAGAAAAACTTTGGAGAAAGAAAACGGTCCCCACAGTACGGCAAGCGCATGCTAGCAGGGCAGCTTCCAAAGGCTGTGAATGGGGAAAGAAGTCCTGGGCTCTCCTCATGGTGCAGTAACCCAGCAAGTTGCCTCAGCTCTGGCCCCTCGTTTCCTCCTCTGGCAGGTGGGCCACGCCCCAACGCCTACCGTCACATAGCGCTGCAGGTGTCCCCCGGGCCAGTGTGCGCATGCGCAGGACTGCAGAGCCCTTGGCATCAGCCGGCTGGTCTGCGTGTGAGAGCATCTTCTAGCCTCCGCTCTAGGCCCCTCACACCCACAGCATCTGGACTATCTGGTCACCTTTTTACCAGCAAATTATTCCGTGTTGGAACAAAGTGTTCCAGATTTTGAACTGTATCCTTCCCAGACCACCAGTGATACCCAGCAGCAGGCTGGGTTTTTGGAGTTGTGTCAGGTGGGGAATGCACCTCCTTAAGTGAGCAGGTGCCTGCAGCTGACTGTGCTCTGGCTTGGTGGAGTCTTCTCTCCTGTCTTGCTCTAAGGGGCAGAGAGAAGGCACACCTTACTTTGTGGAGAACTGGAGCTCTGCAACCTGGAGATGGGATTCAAGAGAAGTCCAAGGCTGTCTTGTTCTGTTTCAGACTGTAGAATCTTTTAAAAATAACTACAATTTTATCTAGTTCATTAGAAACTGCCAACCTCACCTATGCATTTTTAGCTTTAAACTTTCAAAATGAATTAAAATGATATGGTTGTATTTGCAAAACAATCTTGTCTTTCAGTTTTTGCAAAACAATTTTTCTTGTATTTGCCAAGAAAAAAACGATAAGGATTTTTGTGACTACTCTTTATAGCATTGTCTAACTGCATTGTTTTTGCATATAATTAACAATTTTACTTATATACACCAGAAAAAAAGTTAAATTATTAGCAAGCCACAAGATGATCTTTACTTTTTTAAAAACTTTATCTCTTTTATTTATCAAATTATGACCTGACCATTCATAGAAAATTTGGAAAGTTTAGAAAGAAGAAAGAAATATACAAAGTATGTGAGAATCTTCCCCCATTATATCACAACCCTTTGGTGGTGTTTAAACTTCAGCATGATTTTTTGTTAGTATTACTCTGTATATTCAACTATTATTTTATTACTTTTACCTAATAATTTATCATGTCTTTACATATATAATTTAAAACTCATTATAAAGCATTTTTAATGGCTACACGATATTCTGTATTGAAGATATACCAAGCTGGGCTCGGTGGTAGCCTGTAATCCCACACTTTGGGAGGCTGAGGTGAGTGGATTGCCTGAGTCTGTGGGTTTGAGACCCACTTGGGCAACTTGGCGAGACCTCATCTCTACAATAAATTTTTAAAAATTAGGTGGGTGTGGTAGCGCGCGCCTGTAGTTCCAGCTACTTGGAAGACTGAGAGGAGGGATCGCCGGAGCCAGCAGGTCAAGGCTGCGGTGGCTGGGAGCGGCCACTGCATGCCAGTCTGGGCGACAGAGTGAGACTCCAACTGAAAAATAAACAAATAAATAAAGACATACAGTAATTTTCTTAGCCATTATCCTATCATCTAACATTAAATTATAAATGTTAAATTATTAATAAGTATTAATAAATTGCTTCCAGTCTTTGTCAGGTAATACAAGCATGACATGTTTTTCTGAATACTAATTAGCCATGCTCATTTCCCTCTTTGTATGTAAATCTTTGGATGTAGGCGACTTCCTAGAGGTAGCACTGCTTGGTCAAAAGCTGTGAACATCTTGGATCTGAGTAGCCAAACTTTCCACTAGTGCTCCAGAACTCCAGCTAGGATGCTACAAGTAACATATATAACCACGGGACAGTTTTGTGCTGTGAACCCAGTCCATGTGGCTATGAGCTTAAGTATTAGTATTCACCATTCATTCCTTCAACTAATCCTTACCTTTGTGCATATGCTAGCCCGTGTGCTTGGTGCTGGAGAGGCAGCAGTGAACAAGCAAACGAGGGCTTAGATTCTAGTGGGAGAGGCAGACAATCAACAGAAATTGAATACAGTGTAAGAGAGTGGTCAGTGCTAGGAAGAAGACTAGAGCAGAATGCCACTGTAGAGACTGCCAGGCAGAGGGTGGAGAGAATTCGAGGATTCTCTGTTGACCTATGGCCAGCAGGTGTTTTTCCTCAGGCGCACTGGAATGCTGTGCTCTCCTTGGTGATGGCTGCAGTACTTTCCTGGGCCTGCTCCTTCCTGTACCCACGGAGATAGTACTGTGTCGTCCCCTAGGGTCTGGCTTCCAGGCTGCCAGAGAGTCCTGCCCTGCCAGGCTTCCTGCACATGCCCCCGCAGGCCCACCTGCCATCACAGCTGTCCCAAGGGGTCCCTCCCTAGGTCACACACTCTTAGAGAATATTAGAGGGGTAACAAAAGAGACAAAATTGGTACAGCAGGAGAAGGAAGTGTGCCTCTAGAAAAGGAAATGCACACTGACAAAAACAGACTCTCTCTATTGTAAAAATCTTTCCAATTCAGTTCTGTTTGATCTTCAACCAGAATTTGATCCGCTGGGTGTTTTGTTCCCTGAGATGCATCAAAGGGTGGGGATTTTCCTCCTCAGGAAGTGTTTCAGAGTTCAGGAAGACTCATTTGAATAAAGATACCTTTCAAAGCAATTGCAGAAATTATTTCTAGAAAATTGCTGCTGCTCTGAATGGCCTTTACACTCAATTCTCTTCTTTTATATATCTCTGCTCTGCGAGTTCTGCTTTTGCTTTTTATTCTCTTTATAAAGGTTAAGAACTCTGACTCACACTTTTAATTGGCACTTAAGGCTTGGACAGTTTCTAGGTCTTGCACACAGAGTGCCGTTCACTTGCAGACCCTGGGTGGCACTCTCTGGGGCTCTCTCCCACGACCACTCTTGCACATCAAGGCAGAGGAGGGCAGTTGTTCACCTATTCTGATTTGAAAATTGCTGGAAAGAGTTTTTTTATCTAAAAAAGAAAAAATTCCCTGGTCATTTTCATGGTGCATAAAGTGATGCCATTGGACACAGTTGTCTTTGATTTGAAGCTTTACTGGCCTAGAAGTGGATTAGGAAGCCGGTACCTCTCTGACACATTAAATCAGAGAAGCGTGGAGTGTCAAAATTAGAAACACCCTGAGTGATCCCTTAATGGTAACCAAAATCCCACAGGAGACATGGCTTCCCACGGCCACAGAGCAGAGTGGTGACAGACGAGAGTCCCAGTCTTCTTACATCAGACCCCCCACTTTTCCACCACAGTATGTTATGTTCATTAGTGCTGATGGGGGTTCATTTCACAAAGGGCTTTGCAGCCTATCAAATACAGAAAATGCCAGGTCAAAGCCAGGCTGGCTCTGGAACGGTAGAAGGAAGGCCGAGTAAGAGGAGTAACTTGGTGAGGAGCCATGTGGAGAGTTCTAGGCAGTAGGGCTGAGGCATAGGGGCCTAAGGAAGAAGACAGCATGGGCAAGGGACAGAAGTGAAGGTCCCATAAGGCAGGGTCCCCAACCTCTGGGCTGTGAACCTGTACTGGTACATGGCCTGTTAGGAACCGGGCTGCACAGCAAGAGGGAGTGGGGGATGGGGGGTCAGAAGGGGATCTTGAGGGGTTCGCCTATCATCAGATCAGCTGAGGCATTAGGTTCTCACAGGAAAGTGGACCCTGCTGTGAACTGTGCATGCACAGGGTCTAGGTTGCTGCTCCTTATGAGAATCTAATCCATGATGATGTCCCCCCATCCTCACCTCCCCCATACACCTCTGCCCCATTCATGAAAAAATTGTTTTTCAAGAAACCAGTCCTTGATGCCAAAAAGGTTGGGGACCGCTGCCATAAGGGAAGGAAGGAGGACTAGGAAAACAAGATGGGCCAGTGGCAGAGACACACGCCCCGCAAGTACATTCTCCCTCCTTTACTTCTATGGAGATTCGAGGTATTTAGGAATGAAATTTTGTCTTATGGTAGCAAAAATACTGTCCTAGAGGTCAAAAAGAGCCATGGCGAGCTTTGTGATCTTGAGGAGTCATTCAGCCTTTGTGAGCCTCTGTTTCCTCACCTAGAGTCATGACCATGTTGCAGCCCCTCAACCAACCCTTAAAAACAGGGTCAGACAAACGACATCCCTGGTCTTTGGGAAATAATAAAGACCTGGTTTCTGAGAGCCATTCCATTTATGTTCTGAAACTAATCTCTCACTTAGAGTCACAAAGAACTTGTTTTCACACAATGCAGTTGCCTAGGCTCATTGCAAGTGGATGTGTTTGGGTGTGTGAGAAGTTGAACACTGGTTTATAGTTTCTGAAGTACCTTCTCCTTCTAAGCAGAGGAATGACTCATCCTCTGACCATGATGTCCATGTTGGCTTATCCTGAACACATGCCCACCCACCCCCGGAACTGTTGTACAAATCCATCGAGTGATCCCGTTGAAGGCTACACCCACACACTGCCCACGTGTGTGGAAAGGTCATGTTCATAAAGACATCCATCTTAGAAATAGATACCTTTTTTCTGGAATTTTTCGTTGCAGTAATTTCTGAATTTTAAAATGCAATACTGAGCCTGTCTTTTTTGCTTCACATCTGTGAATTACTAACATATGTAATCATCCTGCCTTCCTATTTTTTTGTGTTAGATTTTGAATTCTCCTTAAATAACTCTCAAATAAGCTCCAGAAACTCTCAAAGATACCTAATTAGTGATTACACTTTGCAAATAAAGAAGCATTTCCCAGCTAGTTGACTCAGTTAGTTAGAGCAGGATGCTGATAATTAGGCCATAGCCACAGGTTTGGTCTCTGTGTGGGCCGATTAGTGAATGCAGGCATCTCACAAGGTAGGCGTGCAGCTGTGGTCCAAAGAAGGACCAGACGAGAACGCACAAATGCAGATGTCTCAGCAGAGACCCATTCCCACTAGAAAGAAAATATTTTGCTATTAAGTCAGCAATATCACATGGGGAGTTCAGCACACCTTCAACACAAATGGAGGAAAGGAGACAGGTAGGAAGGGAGGAAAGGGAAAGAAAAGAAAGAGGAAGGGGGGGAGACAGAGATGGGAGGAGAGAGAAAGAGGGAGGGAGATGGGGGTGGGGGAGAGGGAGAGAGAGAAGAAAGAGAAAGGAGTGAGGGAGGGAGGGAGAGACCAACACATGACAGGGACAGGTGCGCAGAGCTAAATCATAAAGGAGGACCAACAGAAGGAGCCAGAGCCAAAGCTGGCGTGACCTTCCATCAGGGCTCTGCTTCCCATAGGCTGTGAGGCAGCTTTGTCTTTACCTGCTCAGTGGCTCTCACAGTGCTGATGCACTGCTTTAATTTGGGATGCCTTTCTCTTGAGAGGCATGTCTTTTCTTGCTCTAAGTCTAAAGTGCCCCCAAGTGTGGCATTCTCTGTGACAGATGTACTACAGTTATGCTTTAGCTGACTCCAAACCCATAGCTTTCCAGTGCCTGAGTGGTCTATTTGATGTCCAAGAGTGTGTTTCCTTCACGAGCTGGTCTTTGCTGAAATACCACCATCCAAGAAGGTAGGAAGGTGTAATCCCTTTGTTCTAAAACAGCCACTGACAAATTCTGCAGCCCCACCCCCACTGAGGCTGTTCTTTCAGGTCTGTGATGCATTTGCTGACGTGTGTAAATACCCTGGTCCCATCCCGTGGAAAGGCAGTTCCCACAGAGACAGAAGAGTCCTCTCCTTTCTCAACTTCTTCCAAGGTTGTTCCATTTTCATAGATGATCCCAAATCCACATCGCCAGGGAGATGAGAATCCTGTCCCTCGCTTTGCAGAAGACTCAGTATTGTTGACAGATCAGACGTTACTGGCTGGACCAGTCAGATCCCTCCGCGTCCATCTGTGGCTCCTTTGTGTGTCTGTTTCTCGCTGATGAGTGCGACCATTCTTCCCTGAATCCCAGCCTTCCTACCTTCGGAATCGCTCCTGAAGGGAAGCAGAGCTGTAGCTGGGGGCCTCTTCTGTTGCAGCATGTGCCACTTGTCTTCTACCAGGCATCGCAGCTCCTGCCGCTCTGGGACCTGCCCAAGGAGGCATTACTTCTTCAGCTTTCTTGCCTACCAGAGGAAGGACTTGACGTCCCTCTCCCATGTAGCTCACTTTTCTTCTGGCTCACTGATTAGGTCAGAAGGGCACCATCTTAGCGAGAAGACTTCATCGTCCTCATGCTTGGTAGCAACTCTTAAGTTAGAGCCACACAAAAGCTCACTGCTTTTAAAGTCCCCTCTGAAGTTCAAGGACATCCCCCTTTGTGGACTCAGCACTTGCCTTTCGCCATTTTGCTTGAGACGGCAGAACAATTAATTATTCCACTGCCCAGAACACGAGGGGGGAAAGAATTTGAAGAGTTATTCTTTTATTATTTCTTGTGTTTGTTTATTGTGCTTTATTGTAAATATATCTATTGGTTTTCTTTTCTCTTTGATAGCTTTCTGCCTAGAATTTGTTCATTACTTTCAGTTATCATTTATTTAGTGAAGGCGAAGCATAGATACTCTAATATAGTCGTACTCAACACAGTGCTGTGGCATAGTAGTTATGGATAAATTAACTGAGGCTTTTTTCCTTTGAGTTTTGTGAAAATTCTTCAAAATGCAGAGAGCAATATCATCCTACAGTTTGGTAAATATGAGCTTATACATCTGAAAATGTTGACAATTGAAGAAAATTTATTACTTAAATCCCTAACAAGAAAAACAATCATTACAGCAAATTAATACCTGGCTTACTGTGGAGAACTCAGGGCCTGAAACAGCTGTGTCCTGCCTCTCCCTCCACCCCCAATCCAGTAGGCACATATAGATCATGGGCAGAGTGTCTGTTTTTGTGCAATAATTGAAATGTAGTGGTCACAGAGTAGACCTAGACACAACAAAATTTCCCTTTCTTTTTTTTTTTTTGAGTGAGAGTGACATTATGTATGGTTGTTGTCATCCAGACCTCCTCTGGTTTGATTTTTAAATAGCATTTCTTCTTTATTACTATAAAGAACTATAAAGAAGAAAAAAATGCTCATTGTCCCATTCTTAGAGCCCCCCTCTTGCCATTTATTAAAAAAAAAAGTAGTATATTTCCGTGACTTAAAATGTCAATCAGTACAGATAGGAACAAAATGAAAAGCAAATACTTTCATGGTTTTATTATGAGATTCCTGATTCCTATCTGCCTAGGGGCAGCCTCAGATATGTTCCTAAGAAAACTCCAAACTTAAGAATAAAATAAAATAACACTGTCCAAAGAAACATAGAAAACAACAGAGGTGATAACACACCGCATAATGCTCCTTATAAAAACCACCTCTGGATAGTAAGAAAAGATGTCAGTAGGACTCTAAAATGCTAAAAAGCCATGATCTGATAGGAAGTCAGGAACAGCTTTTCACGGGCATATTTGAAGTTACCCTGAAGACTGTAAAGTTTCAGAGTAACTGAAGTTAACCTGTTTTCAGGACTGGTGGGTAAGTTATGAAGTAAGAGTCAGCAACATGCTTCTCCAAGACCATGTAAAAAGGAATTCACAGCGATAAGGGGTCAGCTGACCGTATCCAAGTAAGCTAAATGCAGAATTGTTTATGATCAGTTTCCTTGAGCAATTTTATAGTACTTCTGTTAAAATGTTAATAGCTTTGAGTGATCACTAAGATACTTCTGCTAATGAGTTTTAGAGATATATACTAGCCAGACCTTCATATATGACATGTACCAATCAACACTAGGCTCCACATCTCCCCACCACTGAGGACTAAGTGACAATGTGATAGTGTATGTCTTGACCACTTACTTAAAGGAGATCACAGTATGTTTCATCTCTGGAAACACTTTCTTTCCACAGGCCATGAAAGTCACGACTCCTTCAAGAGTTCTGACGTCACCATGGGATTTTGACTTTTTTATTTATAATGGTGCCATAGACAAGACAGCCTCAGACTTCTTAGCATTCAAGGAACATTTCAACTTGGTTTGGGGAAATATTTTTTCTCTCTTGGAACACATCAAGAAGTTTCTCAGGGACTACGCAATTCCAGAAGTCAAAATAAAAGGGAGAAACTTGGTAGCTCTCCTTCCAGAGTTTGAGATGAGGAATAAACTTACCCGGTATGACCTTCTCTCAGTGTTTGAAAACCCAGTTCACATCCAAATGCTGGTCAGTCTCCCAGGACAGAGGTACAAGGGCCAGGATGGAAAGTCTGAGGCTGCCCTCAAGATCCAAGCCACGTGGAAGTGCTTCCAAGCCAGGAAGCGCTTCCTCATTTATCGCCAGCAGAAGTGGGCATCGGGCGTGATCGCCATCGCCTGGCTTCTGCACTGCCACAAGACGCGGCTGAAGAGGCTCCTGCAAGAATCGCGTCAGAGGCACCTGGAGAACTTCCACACCCGAGCCAAGGTGCTTAGGCTGCCAGCTGGGGAGGCAGCCCTACTTTTCTATACATTTCCTGCTTGAGCAATCGCGATGAGTTGTCTCCTTAATCTTCCCTTGATCTCTCCAACAGCCCTCCCCGCCCCCACCTCTCACTCCCCTTAGCGTGTGATGCGCAAACCCCATGTTTGTTTGTGCATCATATTTTTAGCCCTAATCAGGAATCTGGCTTTTGTGCCTGCAAAATCTGTTGCAATTTTTCTATGGAAAAAAAGTCCCTTCACTTTGACTATGGTAGTTCTGTCAGGAAATCAATGTTTTAACTGCCTTACCTTTTCTCCCTATATATACCTTCTGGCACTTTAATTTGCTAGGAAAAAAAAAATCCTCTCTTGTCTACATTGCTGTCACCACTTTGTCAGAAAGTATTTAAGTTTGCAGACAGCCTTTTAATTAGTGCTCACAATTTCATTTATGTTTGCTTTCTCTTTTTTTCATTCATATTCTGTTAATTAAGTGAGCTGCCTCTAATCTTCCCCTGCCAGTAACATCATGTAGCCACCTAATTAAATTAATTGGGGAAGATGTTTTAAGTATGTAATTAAATCAATTAATATAATTTATGCCTGGCTTAACTGTACAGTGGAAAAACAGCTGAAGTTTGACTAGATGAATCCACTACAGCTTCCTGTCACTGATCAATGCTCTTCTTGATTTCTAGCATCTGGCAGCCAACTGGAATCGCATCAGGACCTCCAGGAGGACTATTATCCATATCCCGTCATTAGGTAGAACACTTTTGCCTGCAAATCTATCAGCAACTTCTATTACCCACCACATTATGGCTCCTTGATTGAGTTCAAGGAAGGCCCCTTGTTTTATTCAAATTGGTCTCGGCAGGAAAATGTTCTCGACATGATGAGAGTAATAACACAGGGCCCTCGCTCGAAACGGCGTTTAATTTGGGGATTAAGCAAATAAAGTCATTATGTGGGGGCTGCTATTCAGTGGAGAGGTGATTTGCTGTAATTCGCTTTCATCTGTATGAAATGAACTAAAAAGTTGTATTTTTCCCCCTGAAATAACAGATAATGTTTTCGATCTTCTTTAATGATAGAACGACACAGGCTTGTGTGTGTTGTTGCTGTTACACCAATAAGCCAGGATATTGCTTGTACACTGTTTTTAATCAAATGTGCAGTCAAAATGATAAGCTACATTCTCTGAAATTATTTAGTTCTAATTACGAGCAGATGGGATGCTTTATTTGCACCTAGGGCGCCTGAGCAAAAGGAAATGCTGTGTGAACAAGAATAATTAAGAAGTTGAATAGTGTTTTTTGCGCTTAAATAATCTGCAGTTTCATGTTAATTAGCACTAATGTAATTATTTAATTACATTTATGAATTGGGGAACTTAAAAGCTGTTGTCTGAAACGCAGTGGTAAAATAGGTGTGCCAAAATGACATTGGGAATTTCAGAAATGTGCACTGGAAGTTTCTTAAACACATGGGCTGCTGTCATCATGGTTGGGATGTGCTTGCTTGCTTATTTTGTTTTGTTTTGCTTCTATCTGAGTGTGATTTGTTTCATTGGTAAGGCCAAACTTCCCAAGCTGACTTGGTAGAGTTTTGACAAACAACAAAGCCTACTGAATCTCCATATCATATATTAGCTCTTTGTGAAAGCCTTGTAAGTAGAGCAGTGCATTAAGTGATCTATTGTAATAGAATTCTGGGCTGCAATTTATTTGTGCTCATGTGTGAGCACACCTGTTTCTGTACTTATGTGTAGCATGGAAACATAACACATTTAAATAGTAATATGAAAAGAAAAGACAGTAAAATTATTTTACAAATATAATTGAGATTATTTTAAAATTAGTAAAAATTAGTAGTAACAAAAAATGCAATCTTTTCTAGATTCTAGAGTACTTAGATCTAAGTACTTGTGGAGAGGTTAAGAAAATACTTGAGTTGCACAGAGCCTTTTAGTTTGAGCCTTTTAATTTAGTTTAATTCAGGCTTTTGTTTTGGTGAAACTACTTTTGCACACAAAATTAGTTCACACACAGAAATTGCACTTGTAATTGATGGCAACCAGAGAGGCTAATTGCAGACCCAATTAGCTGATCTGAGTTCTTAGAATAAGGTGCAAGAACCTTTGCTTCTGCAACAAATTGTGGGCCTGACCTGATATTGTATGAGAAATTTTGTTTTGCTTCCTCCATTTTATTCAAAACTAGAACCAGAAACAGGACCTCCACTTTGCAATGTTGCTAAGCACCAAGGTGTGATAGATGGTTTCCCACAAACCTCTTCAATCCTGTACTCCACCTCTGACCCTCTAAAAAGCTTCCATGCAGTCAGCCCTGCAGAGAAGCTTGATACACAGGAGTAAACATTTGATCCAAAGAAGTAAACATTTAAAAGCAATGGTAAGGTAAACTGGATAATAAGAAATAATTTTAAAAGGAAGTGTCTTCAAATTTCAAAAGGGCTTGCTGAATATAAATTAAGTGGGGTAATAATCTGGTCAAAGAAGCAAAAATACAAAAGCATTATTTTCAGTCTAATATTAAAACTAATTTTCTTCTAGATTACACATGTTCATAGTACATAAATATGAAATAGATTTGAAAGATTTTCCCTATTGTAGTAATTTTTGTTAACAGCATAATACTCATTTTAAAGAAAAACCGCTACTTATGTAATTTCTAAGAGTTAAGAGCAAGCTCAAATATTTTTCTCAATTGATTATTTTTTTAAAATTGCACATTTTCACAAGAGTATAATACTTGGGCTTTGATCATATAGTATTTGTTTCTACAATCTGTGCTTTAGATTTTATAAAAATGACTTGTGGACATTAAGTTTAAGTAACATCAAACTGTCATTTCCTATCTATTCCACAGACAAAATTCTCAAGCTATATCTTTTTTTAAAAAAAGCTATGGGTTACCTTTTTCTGTGTATGACATCCCTAGGAATCCTTAATGAAGTATTCAGTTAGATACAACTAGCTTCTTGGTCTTGTGTATCAGAAACTAACCTACACAATTCATAGAAGCAGAAGTAGATGAAAATGAAGTCATTTTTTGTTCTTTAAATATACTTTTTAAAAAACTAACCTATTTAATCTAGTAATTTCATTTCCAGAGTTGAGACAGATTAATGAGTCAAAATCAGCTGGTGGGATTGTCAAGTTCAGGTAGACATTTAATACAAAGTGCAGCTTTGTCTTCTTTTTCTCTTTCCATAGGAAATTTGCTGTAGAATTAGCCCTACAAATAATTATACCATATTGCCAACCTGCTAGCCAATTGGGGCTGCACTAACTTGACAAACTCTTAAAAGGAAAGCTAAGTAGCTGATATCACCATAGTATCTTGTAATTGTAGGCACTGAGTTATTTGTTTATGCACACACAGGAGTGATTGCATTTTCCAAACTGATGATCACAAAAAGGATGGTCTTTCAGTAATTTTTTTTACCACAGATATTTATAAACTATTTTTAAATCTGTGGCTTGATAACATGAACATTAAGACAATTACATATTGCAGAATGACCACTTTGAAAGGAGTTATGAAATTTGATTGACTGTTGTATATTTCTAGGTAGTATTTCTAGATGTAACACAAATTTTTAGCTATTTTTATCCCACAGGAGAGGTGGAATAATGTTTACTAATTGTCAAAAAAACTTGTAATTTAATAAGATGATTAAAACATTCTTTCCAGAGTATATAGGCTGATCTCTTAATTGGTTATTACATATTTTTATCATTTTTATTAATAAAATATAAGTATAACAAAATAAACTACAGTGGTTCATAGCAAAAATAGAATACTATTTTAAGCAAAATCTGTCAGATAAAAAAGAACTGCAACAAAGAATCCTAATTCCTCTAGAAAATCCAGTGGAAATAAAACCTACAAACTAATTCCACTTCAAACCTCTTTGGCCAACTTATTTCTTCCACTTTTAATCTAACCCCTGTGCTTGTTTATTGCAGCATGTCACTTGGTGTGGTGTGTAAATTCAGGGGCGTTTTTAAATATATTGACTTTAAATGAGATGGGCCAAGAATGGGGCTCTGATGCCATGAGCAAGTATATGAAGCCACTGCCAGCCAGTGAAACCCCAGGGGTGTTTCCCCTCTCACTTCTCTTCCCTCTCCAAAGTAAAAATAGGAGTAGTATTGAAGTAGAATTTTTTTCTCTGCTCCATGTAATCTTTTATTTCATTGTCAATTGACTTAATGACAGAAAGGAATATATGTAGTTCAGCTTCATATTTCTCCTCCCTGTGCACTATTTCAACAAACAATTATTGGGGCTAAAACAGTTGGTCTCAAAATACTCCATTTCATAAAAATTATGACTTTTGTTATGAAGAATTTCATGAAACATAACATTCTTCTGTACTTATGTACAAAAGCCTAAGAGAAAAGATAGGAAACCTTACTTTTATGTGCAGCTAATCATACACTAATCTGAGAAGGTCCCAGAGCTCAGGAGACTGCTGCTTCCTAATTCCTTCCTTCCCCAGGAGATGAGAACTTGAGCTCACCTCCACCTGTGAACAGGGTTGGGTGGAGGATGACAACTGAGAGCTTTAGATCTAAAATTACACTCTCACTGTGCCTCTAAGCATATTGGCACCTTTCTGCTTTCTTATGTTTGAGTTGACAACTCACAGACAAGATGAACTCGGTTCCTTCTACCTCAGGCTAAGAAACGGAGACTTCCAGTCAGATCTTCACAGTATTCAACATCTATTTTGACTGGCATGGAATCCATAGTTTAGTGATGCTAAATCCTAGATCCACGCTAGATCCTAGGGACAGATGTATTGCCAAGATCTTTCGGACAGCATTTCCCAGAAATATCCAGATCCCCAGGAGTCAGGAACAAAATACACTTAAACTTTCAAAAGCAGTTATAACCCAAATTAAAACATATTTGTGTTCACCCATGTTGTATTCACCCATGTTGTATTCTCCCAGGTAGTGCACTCCCAGGTAGTGCAAATCAACATTC
This sequence comes from Carlito syrichta, assembly GCF_000164805.1. Lineage (NCBI taxonomy): Eukaryota > Metazoa > Chordata > Mammalia > Primates > Tarsiidae > Carlito > Carlito syrichta. The sequence goes on from NW_007046029.1 coordinate 461,969, forward strand.
ACTCACTAGTTAGATCGGAGTTGGCCCCATGACCCTGTAGTATGAAATTATCTAATTGACCTTGAGCTCTGTGATCTTGTACCATGAAATATAGAAACTGAGAGTCTGGGGACTCTATCTTTTCACAAAATGCATTAATATTAGGACATGTTCTAAACAGAACTTTGCATATACTAAAATAAAACTACAATCTTTGTAATCTCCTTTATTCATATAAAAATATTAAAACATTTGTCCAGTGATTCTCAAACTTTTGGGGCTCAGAACCCTTCCACACTCATGCTGACTATTGAAGGCCCAAAATCACCTGGTGTGAGTGGAACTATGCCTGTGCTCATTCACTGTGTTAGAAACTAATGCAAAAACTGTAAAAGTATTAAGTGACTTCTTTTAAAATAACAATAACAAATCCATTACCAATGTTAACTCTAAAATAATTTATTTTAAAAAACTATTGTCCAAAGCAAAATTATTTTATGAGAAGACTAGCATTAGCCTTGGGAGGCCGAGGTCAGAGGATTACCTGAGCCTGCAGGTTTGAGAACAGTAGCATTGTCTGACAGTTTGAAAAATATTTAATAGAACATGTTGGATTCTCAAGTTTGCTTCTGTGTTCATTCTTGCAATATGTTGTTTTGGTCAAAGAGTATGAAGAAAATCCCATCCTACCCAGATACATATTTGGAAAATGGAAGAATATTTTACATAATTCACGGCCTTTACAGATAATTGTGTATTTTTTCTTTGACTTTTATATTAAACTCAGCAATGGCAATGCTAAGTATTAGTTGCAATGTAGAATCTGAAGTCATGTCAGTAAACTTTTTGTGTTTTGTAATTTATGAGAGAATAAGATTGAAAAAGGGCAAATAACATATTTGTATCATTTTGGAAATAGTTTTGACCTTGCAGACCCTCAGGAGGGTCTTGGTATCCCCTAGGGTTCCCAGGTCAGAGAATCACTAGTTTCAGTTGCATGCAATACTGTGCCAGTCACTAACAAAAAGTTTGAACAAGAGAAAGTCCTTACCCTTTTGAAGGTGAATCCATTTGGCCCATTTGACTTGAGAATGTTTTGAAAACTCGGCAAAGGTACCTACTATGTTTTCTGCATCCTCATCACCAAAGTCCCTAGTCCCCTTTAATAGCTCCCTAAAAACAACTGGCACTTTTATTTGCATCTATCTGGCAATGAATATACTGCATCAATAACCAGGTAGGGCGCACCCTTGCTGTGTCTTGGTGTCCCACTCTCTGGTTCCCTGGTATCTTGCACATGTCATCAAGCCTGGGAATAACCATGTCTACATCCCAGCTCTCTGGATGGTTGCAGGATGCTAGTGTGCTGTTGTGTGTGCAGTATGTCACATGTCCCCTTACGTTTTTGCCATCAGAATGTCGGAAGTTCTATATGGTCTAGTGCACTTCCAGCTCATCTCTGTGTTGATGTCACTCTCACTCAGCTTACCTCCAGTAGCTTTTTTGAGTGGGACAGAACAGGGGTGGAGTTCCTGCCACTGCTGTTGTAGACCTCCATGTGCCACTGGGAGGCTGGGATGCCTTGGATGTCACTGATCCTGAGAAACACTGCTCCTCTCAGGCCAGGGTGACGAGGTGAACAATGACGTGGCCACCAGGAGTCTACTGTTAACCTCTCCTCTGTGTTCAGCACCACTGTCAGGACTTGGAAGACAAAAGGAACCAGGAGTCAACCAAGGGTGATAAGCCAAGTGCAAGCACATGTGACCTGCTGCACAACAGGGGCCTGTCCAGAGGCGTGCCCTGGTCCATGGGGTGTGGTCACTGAGTTTGGCTGTGCTCATGTTCTTGGGCGTTGTGTTTACCATGAAAGAAAAGCTGATCCTAGCAGAGCTAGGGTGCTGGATGCAAACAGGCAACAGCATCACCAGACAGGTGCTTATGGGAGGAGGCAGGGGAAAGGTGGAGGTTGAGCTGGAGGAATGATGGCCAGGTCCGCGGGCGAGTATCCTGGGTTCAGCAGGGACCACAAGGAGCAGCTGAGTAGTATGGAGGCAGCTCTCAGGCAGCCTTCTTCGATGTGCGGAGGAGTAATATTTTGCTGCTATTCTTTTGAGTAAAGACAGCGCACTCCATCTGACTAGGAGCACGTTGCGGGTGATGAGACTGTCATAAGGAAAGGGTCCTGTTCCTTTTCATAGTGATGGGGAGAAAGCATGCCCCATCCTGCCAGTGCTGTGCTGTGCTGATGAGACCCTGGAAAAAGCTACAAGTCCCACCTACCAGTCTTTGAGTTTCCAGAAGTCCTCCGGCTCTGAAAACCCAATTTTAGAAGAGTTGAAAGGAGGGGAGGGAATTATGAAAACACAGGAAAAGGGCTGACCATTTTTAAGATGGATTCTTTGGGTCAGGACTTCATGCACGTCTCATCCCCTCGTCCAACTAGAGCTAGCCCAAGAGCCCGCTGGGTGTAGCTCACAGTCTGGTTAAGGAGCTGGTGTTGGGCTGGCAAGGAGAGATGGACAACAGAGAGACAAGCAGGCAGAGAAGTGTATACTCACAAGAGGATGCCAGGGAACAGGGCAAAGAACCTTCTCAGAAAAGGGCACAGGGCTCACCCCTCAGGAGCATGGCCCACCAGCGCAGGAGAGTCTGGTCAAGCCTAGTCCCTTCTGCCTCCCTGCTTCCCTTCCAGGAAGCCTTACATTTACACCAGGCCCAGCCAGAAAATCCGGGCTAATCTCCTTATGTTAAGGTCAGCTGATGAGCAAACTTAATTCCATTTGCAACTCTATAACTCCTTTACCATGTGACCTGACATCTTCACAGGCTCTGGGGACAGGGACGTGGCATTTCTGAAGGGCCACTGTTCTGGCACCACTGCAGTCGAAGGAGAGGAAGGAGTGAAGACCCCTTGTCCCTCCTAGAGTTCTCTGTGCACACTTGGAGTCTTGCCCTCTCTTTTGTTTAACATGACTACACTTCCCCCAGGAGCTGAATAAGTAGTTTCTAAACTGGATAATAATGTATAGGGTCATGTGATCTTGGATAAGAGACAAGGTACTTACCCTGTTTCCTTATGTACAGGGACACCCCCAAAATGGGAATTTACTTATTAAAAATTGTGTATGTATTCTTACAGGTTTAAACTTCAGTCCACTCCAAAGTCCTCTCCCTGTGATGCAATACACCTATTGGGACGCTTTTTCCATCACTCAAAACAGTTTCTGAGTGTATCAATTTTGATGCCTTTTAGTGCTTCTACCATTTTTGGTTTCACCTCTTCCACATAGGCAAAACGTTTCCCTCTAAGGACTTTTTTCATCCAGGGAAACAAAAAAAAGTCACTTGGGGCGAGATCCAGAGAATAGAGAGGGTTGGGCTCGGGGATCATGACGTTTTTGGTCAAAAACTGCTGAACACCCAACACGGTGTGGACAGGTGCACTCGTAAATCACCCATCATGAAATGGGCAAATGCATTGCAAGAATCTCTAAAAAGAAAATTCACTGAAGCTGAATGCAGCCTCTCACAACAACATTAGCTGGTCCACGGATGCTAATGGGTTCCTAGAACACTTACCTAGCAGGGAAAGTCTGTACAAGGGACCCGCCCTCTAGAAGATAATTCTGGGATTTTTCGGGGGGGGCGGATCCCTCTCATATAACATGGCAAGGTTGAGGTTGATGGTCTCAGAACTCCTCCAGTGTTCCTTGTCTGACCTTTGAAGAAGCCATGTCTTTGTAGATTATATTCCTAAGTGTGATGTCTCATTGCCACCAGGCATGTCTGCTGAACTCCCCACAACCACAACATCCTTGTTGTAGTATCCTGGATACATCACTATTATTTAATATATGCTGTCAGCACTGTCCCTTGTAGACGTATAAAACATAAGGGTAAACCTGACTTTGTAAAAACCAGACTCCCACCTTCTGCTCTGCTAATGGCATTGTACATTGTATGGTCTATTGTGCATGCATAATGATCTGTGTCTTGTCACATAATTTGCTGTTGTTATGTGCTTTGGACATGTACATACCTTGTACCATTAAAGTGTCTTATGTTCATACAGCACTCTACTGTTTACACATGTCTTCATATCTGATACTTCATAGGATCCTCTACACCAATGTTCTGAAATTAACATACACTTTTTTAAAATGGGTGTATTTGTAGGGTTAACTGAGCGACCAGTTTTGTCATAATTCTACATTTTATATGCATCCTTAATCAGTAGTAGCAGAGGTATCAAGCAATTTGTTGGAAAACTGACCTCAAGCACTTGAATGAAACACAGACGCATTCACTCACATGCTGCATCTGGGCCACAAAGTGATCAGACATCTTTTATATTCTAAATTGGACATCATCTTAATGAGACATCTTCCATTGCCTTTTATCTTTACTTTTGAAAGGAAATGCATTCACGGATGCTCTCGGGCACTTTTCTTAATCATGCTTTATTCTTATTTTTCCTTTCCTTTTTATAGTCTTGCTATAGAAGTAGTGCATGATACATTTTTCTAAACTCTTATCCGAATATGCAAAATCACGAGTTGCAATATTGTAGTCACACATAAAGACAAAAGCGTTGGATTATAACTGTCTCTATTTGATTTTATATGTAGATTTGTTCTCTAAATTATTTGACAGATTAATAATTTTTTCAGTGATTCAAACAGGCCATTTGTCCTCCTGCCTCCTCTTAAGTCCATATGCTTAAAGCAAGAAAGAGACTTTTAGATTAATTGTAAACTCATTTAATTTCCAGACGTTGTCTAGTGTTTAAACACTGACATCAAAGCAAAGAGCCAATTATCAGAGTTCATTTGGTCTGAAACTCTGTCGCCTGAATTGCCATAGTTTTCCTTATGCTGAAAAAGAAATCTGTGTCACATCTTGAAGATGTAGTATGCAAAATCACTTTATCTATAGCAGTGTAACTGGAAACATGTGTTTGGGCTCACTAGCCACAAGGAGGCATTGAAGCATCTCTTCAAAACATGAAAGGCAATTTTATAAAGAAAAAAAAAGTTGCACTAACAGTTGCTGAATTGATGAGCGGTCCCACCCGCTTGTGAGGGTGCATGCTTTCGGCTGGAGATGTTTTGAAACAGCAGAAAGCATTGCTGCTGTTGTTCTGGTATAGAAGGTGTTTGTACAGTAGTAACCCGCATGTGTTTCCTTCTGCTGTTTCCAGCAGAAGCAGAGACATACTGCAGAACTTTCATGCATTGACAGAGTAACTGCATTCACCATTCTCGCCCTGTAAAAGTTAAAAGTTATTTTGACATGAGCAGAAGTCAATTTCTTTATTATTAGAATTGCATAAATACATGTGTCTGACAGCAGGGGGTTTATCTGAAGTCTGTGTGTCAGTGTAGAATGATTCTGGGACACAACTTCAAAGCACCATGTAGGAAACCTAAGTTGAAAAGCTAAAAACAATTCTGTTAACCTGAACATAATTTTGTTGCATCTCGTTTTAAACATTCATGCTAAATGTCAGGTGTCTTCTCCATGTTTTTGTAACCTGGATTCTTGGCAGTTTTGTAGGTTTTGACAAATATGAACCTCTCTGTTGCAGAACATAAATGCTCTGCACACATCTTGATGCTTACCATGTCTTGATGCTCCAACACAAGATGCTCACCACATTTTGCAGAATAATGCTCAATTCCCTTTAGAAGCAAAGACCTCCTTCTTGGGAGCTGGTTGTCTCTGCAAGATGCTTCAGAGAGCATTTCTTTTTTCCTGTAAATGTAGACTGTGATGTTTTCAAATTCTCTTGTGCCATTTTGCTGTATGACTTGTTCCTTCTGGGCTCTGACACCTTGTTTGCCTTTTAGGGTACCCTCAGCCTGTGCGGGAACATATTGCCGATTTCAGCACACAGCAGAACATGCAGCTGGGGCGGCTGTGTGACATCCTAGGTATAGTAAGTCGTGCTCCACGAATGACTCTCTGGACTGTTTATTAGTGAACGTGATAAAATGTTTATTTTTTGCTTTTTTTTTCCTCTACAAGGAAAAATCTCGGATTTCTAACCTACTTGCAGAGCAATTAAATATTTTGTTTCAAAAAATAGGTTTATAGTGAAGTCAGCTTTAAATTTAAAAATGACATTTTAACCAATTTCTTGGGCTTTTTCTAAATTCTCTTTGCTGCTAGTTTGCATAAAAATTTCTCTTCTATAGATCCAATTCTTTTATTGAATCTTGCAGTGATGGGGGCAAAATTTTATATTTATGTCAGTATTTTATATTTACATCATCTGAGGAATGAGTGGCAGGTGGTATTAGAAGTGAAACATTGTGTTTTCATCGTAAGAATAAGAAGAAAATACAGTTAGCTTTCAGAAGAAGCTTTATTTAAATATAGAGCCACTTATTGTGGGGAAAAGCCTAGTAACCTCCAATGGCGGGCTTTTGGGAATACAGACCCCAGCTGGGTGACAGACGAATCTTCATAAAAGTCAAGTTCTCATGGTGGTTTGGTCTTAAGCTACTACATTCGGACCCCAGATGAAGGTATTAAGCCTGAATGTAGTAGCTTTGATAACACTGTTCAAGGTGGGATTCAGGTGAGACTTGGAGAATACAGGTTGCAAAAACTAAGCATCAGATCGGGTTGCCAGGCACTGGCCCAAAATTCAGGATTCAGCCAAAGTTAGATTTTTATCAGTTATCAAAGAACTTCTTTGTTTTGTTAAAATAGAATTGCTTTAGCCCTTATTTAAGCAAAACAAGGAAAAATTTTAAATTATCAATGACCAACTCAGCTGGTTCCCTGGAATGACATACTTTACATGATTCATATATATTTCAGCATCATTATTATTTTATAAATGCCATTTGGTAACAAAAATACATCAGTACTAGAAATTTACAGTGTCCTAAAATAATAATCATATAATTGCTTTAATCTATTATCTAGGCACTGATATTGTTTTTCAGTGCTACAAAAAAAAAATTGTAATGACTTGAGATTGATCTGTTGGTGCTGAGCGATCTCAGCTGAAACCTGGCTGGCTGAAAGCCACTGAGGTGCAGCAGAGGGCAGGCTTGGCTCTAATTTACTTGAATTAGCTTTTTCCTTCATCTTTTTTTTTTTTTTGAGTTGGAGTCTCACTCCGTCGCCCAGACTGGAGTGCGGTGGCCGCTCCCGGCCACTGCAGCCTCGACCTGCTGGGCTCCAGCAATCCTTCTGCCTCAGCCTTCCAAGTAGCTTGAACTACAGGTGTGCGCCACCACACCCAGCTAATTTTTTATTTATTGTAGAGATGAGGTCTCGCCAAGTTGCCCAGGTGGGTCTCAAACCCGCGAGCTCAGGCAATCCACTCACCTCAGCCTCCCAAAGCGTGGGATTACAGACTGAGCCACCGAACCCAGCTTCTTCATCTTTTTGTATACCCTTCTATATATAGTAAAGAATTTCTTTACAAGAAAGGCTCATTATTTGAAAAGTACTAGGCTTCTATTTTAAACAATTCAATAATTCAATTTGTGTTCACCTGCAATGGAAAATGTTGCCAATATGAACATTTCTGAAAGATGAACCAGATACCTCTTGGTACACTTCTTCATGATATAGCAGTGCAATTAGAAAGCTTCTTCAGGAGTGATGGACATTTAGAAACAGTCAGTAGATGAAAGAAAAAGTACTTTCTTGTGATATGAAAGTATAAAGGTACTAGAAAAATTAGCAATAATTTTAGGGACAAATAAATCATTATTCCTTTTTATTTCCTTAATTGCTAGTAAAGGTTTTTTATTTTTCTGCTTGTTAGAGGAAGCAGAGATAACTGTATGACACTGGTGAGATTTGTGGTTAAATACTGGCTGTGAAGTGTTGGTTATCAGGTGGAGACCCCAGTGTTCATGTCTTCGGTGGCTGGATGACAAGCCAGAGGGGCTTGCTTTAGAACACTAGCCAACAATCAGTGCAGTTTCCATGTCCGTATCCATTTCTGCCCAGAATTATCAGTCAGTTAACTTTGAACATGTGTAGCTTCATGATAAAACCACACTAACACTATTAGAGTTAGTGATAATGTGTTCCTTTGCCAGAAATAAGCAGGAATGGTGAAATTAGCAACATTTTATATTATCATTTATAATCTAGAGACTTCTTCCAAAGAAAAAATTATTTTTCCTCCACTATAGAGTCTGTAAGCTATTTTTTTGTTTGCATTTGTGCCCTATTCTCTTATGCTTTTTTTAATTTAAAAAAACACTGGTTTTATTTTTTGAAACATTCCTGTAGTTTGGTAAAACTCTCGTGTCTTTTTCAAAACACAAGACTTGGGATAACTGCTTTGATCATTCAGCATTTGGATACAAGTGATTTGATTGCTATCTCCCAGTTAGTTCATTTTGAGTGTTTGTGGGAATTTGGTTTCAACCTGAGGTGGGAGCCGCTTGCACATTTACATGTGTGGCACACCTGCTCTAGACCCAGCCCCGGGCAGTCCAGGAAGCCTCGGCCCAAGTCTGCATGGCAGATCCTCCCCCACGTGAGGGTCTAAGTGTGCAAGAGTTCTGCTTTCTGGATTTCCCATCCCCGCTAGTCAGCCCACAACATCTATCGAGGGACTCTGACATGCCCCATGCGGTGCCAGGTTTGAGGACACAGGGAGGAGGATAAACATTGCCTTTAGGGAGCCTGGGGAGACAAGATTAATAGACTTGAGACAGGAGGATGGAACTAATTCATGTTAGATCTCAAGGATCAGATCACACGCGTGCACGCATGGGGAGCCAGCAGGGAGCACATTGGCCGGCCTGCGGGATGGGTCATGGAGCAGGCCCCCACACTGGCGCCCTCTCGTGAGCACTCACCATGTGCCATGCACTGCACCTGGTACTTGACATATATTGTTTGATTTAATACTGCCTGAACTCTGTGCCCCAGCTGGTTTTTACTCCCATTTTACAGACGAAGAAACCAGTACTCAGACAGTTAAACAGTTGCATGGCAGCTGAACTAGTATATGATCACCTATGCTCTGTATAATCTACCTAGCTGAGCACTGGAGTCTTAAAATCCCTTGTGGCCTTGCCTGCCCAAGAAGACATCTCCAGCACTCTCCTGGGAGCTTCCCCAAGCACCAGGTCTGCTGGCTTCATGGCACCCACAATGCTTTGTCTCTGCAGACCCGTTGGCTCTTTTGTGAATGAATGAATGAATGGCTACTTTGTTGGCTGCTGATTTCCCACTTGTACTCCCCAAATACTCTGCAGCACAGAGTGGATATCTCATCTCACTGTTCCATTCAGATGGGGTATTTAGTTAGGATATCTTTCCAGGTACATATAAGAAGCACATCTTAAGAAGGCAAAAAGTTAAGACTATATCTTTAAATGGCTACTAGATTTGCCATTTACTTAAGATACTCCTCTCTGGGAACGGAGCAGGGGAAGGTTGGTTTCCTGAAATAATCATTGGTGTGGTCATAATCAGGTCATTTATTTGGACAAGACATTCCTTGAACTGGTCATGTCAAGTCCAGGCAGAATAAGACGTTGCAATTTCATCAACTTTCCAAAGTTAATAGCTCTGTTTTATAATTTACTGAAGTTAATGGGATACATTTTTAAAGCCATGTGCAATTCCCATCAATGTTGATGAAAGCTGTGTGGCTAAGTCCCTGTGTATCATCTGAAAGTATATTCCATGTCCCCTTCTGGCCGCCTTCAGAAAGAATCATGGCATCTATGTGGTTGGTGGTGGTGCTGTTTATCTTCTCTTTAGAGTAATGCTAACATGTAGAGAAGCCGGTTAGATCACTAAGAGATCACAGAGCCAGTCTAAAGTAACCTCGGTGTGGCTTTCAGACATGCTCTCTGCTTTAAACTGCACAGCACCCGTCAGATGCCAAGGCTCGTGACGTCATTCACCTCTGTACCAGTAATTAACACTGTGCCTGTTGCTTTCAGATGCCAACGTGAGCGTCATCTACATCTGCTCCCATCATATGAACGACGAGTTAGTGCTCTATTACAATAAAATCCTAAGTCTGCACGCAGCTGTCAAGTCGGGGAACCTTAAGGACAGAAGTGACCTGCAGGACAGGTTCAAAATTATCACCCCTGAAGCTGTAAACATCTTCCCTGTGAGTCTGTCTTCTAATTACTATGGCTTCAGGGATGCAGTAAAATTAAATTGGAAATTTTATAACTTGCAACGCTCTGGTACACATCAGTGAAATATTATTGCAAGTTAAACAGCTTTCCTGATTAGACGACTAGTTGGGCTGCAGGAAACAAAGATCCTGTTTAACTTTTGGGCTTCATTGAGCTTCCACTGCCCAATCTCCCTGTAGCCAAAGCCTAATGGCAGTTACCAAGTGGCTCCGTCAAGTAGGTGAATTGATAACACGTGCCAGTCCCACTTCTCAAGTCTGTGGGGAGGATGCCAGGATGGAGGAAGACTGGTCTGCCTGCAGTCACAGCTGGCTGGGGCAGAGTCAGGAAGGCCCTCGTGTTCCATCTCCATACCAGTGCTCTGTGATTTTCCTTTCCTTCAGGGAATTCAGCCTACTTTACCATGTCACATGGCTCGTACTGAACCATGTCCAGGTTTTTTTTTTCTAATTTGTACTTACTTTTAGTGAATGGAATGAAGGCTGAGTGGGATCCTATTCCTAGCCAAGAACATTTGGGACACTCACAGGATAGTAAGGGAGCATTCTAGAATAAGGTGGCACAAAAGGTGGCTTGAAATGAAATTCTCTACATTTTGACAAGAATTTAAACTTTCATATTAAACAGCTGTCATTTTAATACCTAGTGGACTATGCAATTTGAGGAGAGTGTTTGGTACAATTAGAAACTGAATTTGCAGATAAAGATAGCTCTCTCCATTTCCACTTTTTTTTTCATTTCCACTTGAGATGCACCAACATTCACTCTATCGCCAGATAGACAGATTGCATGCTGCACACAGGAGGCATCTAGGAGCTGGGTTATTGCCTGTTAACACTCAGGTGCCCCATGATTTAACCAAAAAATGTGGTGGATGTGGCAGTGGGGTGCCAGCACTGAGAAAGAACTGGAGGGCTAGGGAGGGCTGCCTAGCATTTCAACTTTGCTGCCATTCATTCTATTTTGCACGAGGACATTATTTTATCATTACTAGACACCTAGCATCCCCAAGTCCTCTGCTCGGCTCTGCCTCATGGGCACCACGGGTAGGGACAGAGAATGGCAAGGGCAGGTGCAGGAGAAGCAAGAGCCAGGACAGGTGACACGTCATCTCCACAGGCTTGTGTTCTCAGGACCTTCCTGCATCCTCCACCCAGGCAAAGTTTCCTTGGTGCTTCCTGACTAGTCCTTGGCCTCAGTGGCATGGTGACTTTGAAGAGTCAGAAGCAAGGAAGGAAAAGAACCATCACAGGTGTTTAGTCACTTCCTGATTTTCTCCAGTCAGAACCAAGCTGATGTCTGCTGGCTTCTGGGAGGGACCTTCACACCTGGAATGCCCACAGACAGTGGAGAGGCCTGGAAGGGGGCCAGAAGGGATCTGGATCTGGGAGAAGGAATTGAGCGAAATAACTGTCATGATGCCTAGCATACATTTTCTCAGTCAATTCTCAGAACAGTGCAGCAAGACAGAAATGATCAGTATCCTTTTATGGCAGAGGAATCCAAGAGCTGTGTTCTAGCCCAGGGTTACTAGAACCACTTTCTACTATGAGGTTACAAGAAGGGCCAGAGCGTGACCTGTGTGTCTACCCAGAACACTGCCATGAGTTGTGGCCTTGGCTGGCCCTTTACCTCGCGGTCCTCTGTTCTTCATCGATAAAGTGAGGAGATGGGTCCATCCATCTCAAAGTCCTCCCCAGCTCTGTAATCCTGTCACCCAGAAGTTCACCTTTGCTGGTTCACTCCAACTTCTGAGCAGGAGACAGGTGCTCATGGACGTGCGGGTCACCAGGAGCCAAAGTCCAGTTCCTTTCCTCCTCACAGCCTACGTTGAAATTATTTGAGTAACTAATCACTCATAAGCAATCAACTTTTTAAAATACAAGGATTAAATCCCCACTTTCAAATCAGTCCCTGCTCACGTTTAGCTTTATTCCTTTTTAATGGGTTTGAGCAATTGTATCAGTGCTGATTTCCATGCAAATGGATGGCTAGGAGAGTTTTTAAAGCATGCCAAAAATCTGTTTGTATATCTCTCCAAGTCGCTATACGGTGCTTGAATTTGTAATGGTGAAATGTGCTCTTATAAAAGTCATTGTGTCTGTATTTGTACATTCAAGTGTTTATGAAGACATCCTAAACAACTACCTTTGGTCTCAAGGGGAAAAAAAAGCAGTGGATCAAGTGAACATAGCCACAGTGTGGTGGAACTGAAAGCATTCTAGGGTCTTGTCATCTGTGTGAACCCACTGCTGGATGTGACAGTACGGATTCTCTCCAGGTAGCCCTGCAAGACCCGCAGCTGCCCTCTGCCATCATGCGTGCTGAGTCTTCATCAAGCACACACTGAATGAGTGCTGGAGTCCCATCTTGCCTGCAGAGTGAGGCCTGTCCACAGGTGATGATGGCCCTTGTCGGCAGAGTACTCACCAATGGAATCAGCAAACCTGGTGGAGATGGAAGCTGTCCTGACTAGTCATGTGCTCAGAACTCCGTTGTCAGGCTCTGTCGCTGCATCTGCCACTCCCTCTTTGCATCCCATAAGCCTGTAGACCTCCACCACTCATGCTCCCAAACAGGGAGCTTCGGCAACAGTGACAGGCCAGCTGTGTTAACTGGATTCAAATCCCAGCTCCACTGTTTGCCAGCTGTGTGACTTTGGGCAAACCACTTGAGGCCCAGTTTCCTCATCTCTCAACAGAGTCTATTAATTGGCACAGTGTTTATGGATCCAGTGAGAAAACACGCTGAAGGCCTTGACCGTGGGAGCATCCACGAGAGGACTCTGCCTTGGAACGCTCTCCTAGGTCCCCCAGGAAGCCCTCATGGACATCAACACAAGTCACCCGTTCTGGACAGTTAATTCTTTTGCACTTCATTGGAATAATTTGTGGGAAAAGGAAAAGAGTGAAATAAACAAGGGGGGAAAGTCAGTGACCAACCCGATGAGAAGCATAAGCTGCCAGGTGCTGTTAATCACCATTGTCCAGTAGAAGGCTGAGTTTCATAGAACTGCATCCTAGAAGTGTGTTTTTAAAGCTGATTTAATATTGTCATAGAAAAGGCACATTGCACAGATCTAAGGCGCCTGAACCGGGGACCTCACCAGGTGCCAGGGCCCCCCAGGGACAATCATGAAGCCTCTTCTCAGGGAAGCACTGCTGGTCTACCTTCTTATTGTGGTAAGATCTGCACAAAATAAAATGTACCACTTCAGGTGCATGGTTTAATAGCACTAAACTCACTCACTGTTTTGCCTCTACCACCACTACCCATTCCAGAACTTTTCATCCTCTCATGAAGAAACTCTGCACCCTTCAGACAGTAGGCCCAGAGAGCCTGCTCTTAAAGGGGAAGTTCTTTCTGAGTGGGAAGGACCCTGGAGACCTCTCATCCAGCTTATTATTTGGATTACATCACCTAGCAGGTCACAAGTTCCGGCAGGACGAAATGCAAGGGCTGTCTGTCCCATACACAGAAGTGACACTCTCCAGCAGGGTGCAGGCTGGGCCCCACTAGTTGTTGGAACAGTCACTCAGTCTTTCTCCACCAACATGGGGTATAGGCTAGTCTATAAAACCCCTAGAACTCCCCTAAGACTCGACACTTTTACATTATAGCATTTGTGTGATATTTCAGTGACTTTATTTTTAAGAAGGGTCTTTCTCTGTAATAAGAATGACTACCATGTATTATCCACTCCGTGCCATGTATTATACCAGGTATTTTACATTCGTGATTTTGTCTTAAAAGTCTTAGAGCAGCCCAGTAAATGGGTGTTTTTATTCCATTTGACAGATGAAGACGCTTCAGCTCAGGGGGTCTAAGTCACTTGCCCAAGTTCATGGAGCTTGTAAGTGAGAGCTGAATTCAGAGCTGTGTGACCCCAGAGCCCAGCACGCCCCTGTGTGCTCTGCTGCTCTTGTCTCTAGAAAAAGGAAGACAGTCTTGGGTCCTGACAGTCTTCCCTTGGCCAGTGTCACTCCACACCCATTTCCCTGAGAAAACCTCACCATCCCTCGGAATTCCCCCAGCTCAGCCTCTGTCACCATAGCAACACTAACCGGCACCTACCAGGTGCCCGTGATGGCTAAGGCACCATGTATGGGCTTTATGTGCATTAGCTTGTCAATCCTCACTGCATTTCTATGCAATAGAGGCCGTTATGATACTCACTTTACAGACTAGGAAACTGAGGCCCAAGGAGGATGTGTAATTGGCCTTTGCGGTTCTCTCCACCAGTGTATGGCCTCTGCCTCGCTCTTCCATGCTTCTGAGACTCTCTGTAGTTCCTCACATCCCTCATCTGCCTCGAGTTAGTTATGTGTTAACTGTTCTTATTTGTGTCTCCACTCCTTGATTTTTTCTGAGACAGGATCTGTTTTCCAGGCTGGAATGCAGTGGTACCATCATAGCTCACTTTAGCCTCAAACTCTTGGGTTCCAGCAATCCTCCTGCCTCAGCCTCCTGAGTAATTGGGACCATAGGCATGTACCACCATGCCCTGCAAGTTTTTTAAAAATTTTTTTGCAGAGATAGTGTGTCACTATATTGCCCAGTTTGGTCTCTGACTCCTGGCCTCAAGCAATCTTCCCACCTCAGCCTACCAAAGCATTGTACCCAGTCTATGTCTCCCCCACTCCTTGAAAGCAGAAACATGACTGTATTACTTTGAGTGTGTGCTGACATCTGCCTCTCTCCTCATTTATTTAATTGAATGAGATGGTCACATGTGTTGCTGAGATGGGTCTAACTAGTCGAAAATAAAGAGTTTTTCACTGAAAAATAAAATGCAGTCTTGATGAAATTTTCCCATATTTTCTATTCACAAATCTTTTCCACAGGTGTTGGCTAGAACCATGAGAATCACTCTAAAAGCACATGTCCTCTGAGAGGGACTTTGCAGGAGGCTTTGGAAAGAGGGTGCTGAAGGCCTTCTTCCTGCTCTGGCGTTTAAAATCTCCAGATAAGGAGTCTGCGTAGTGGGGATCACTGTGGGGCTTCTTTCTTCATTTTCTGTATTGATTTTCCAGGCACTTTAGTGTTAAACCACGCCAGAAGTGCTGCAGAAATGAATCACCATTATCCAAAGGCCGCCAGCCTCTTTTCCTTCTGACAGAAGGATAATTCCACGTGGATCAAATAAATACAGATGTGTAGTAATTAGTTCTATTCCCAGCGAGCCTATTTCCAGCACACTAAAGATGTGAGCGATTATGGAACCTCACCCCAACAGCTTTTATCAATTTAAACTGCTAAACAACAGGATAGGTCATAACCCAGCCTGCTATTAATAATGTATTTATTATGTGCAACATTATAAATTAGGTGTGCAGACTAGAAAAGGACCCCTTTTAACAAGAGTAATGTGGTCTTCCCCCAGAAGCATCGCATGTGCCTGGCCACTCACCTGATGTACAGCCCCAAGGCAATCAAAAGAATAAGGAACCTCATCCAAGGGAAAGAGGCCTACATTGTGGGCAGGATACTCCACAGAGATGACTTGGCCGTGGCTGACATGCTGGACTTGCCCATCCTGGGCTCGGAGCCAGCACTTGCCCACCTGTGCAACACCAAGTCTGGGGGCAGACGCATCTTTGATAGTGCCAATGTACCGGTCCCTCCTGGAACAGAGAACATCCACAGCCAGGAGCAGGTATGTGGGCGCCGAGTGAGGTCCTGCCCATATCCCACACCCCCTTGACCAATCACGAGCCAGGTTTCCTGGAGCTATCCCTACCGAGGCTGCAGTGCTTCAAAGCATCATTTTCTTGGTCTTGCAGAAATTTCCAAAATACTTACTCATTTGGAATAAGCATTTGAAGACCCTGTTAAATTGCATGTGTCCCTGGAGTAGTCTGCTGTCAGCAATGAATGCCTTGGCATGGACCAGTTCATCATTTCATCAGCTAGCTAGTCACTTAGTGGGAGCCTAAGAAGTGTGAGTAGTTTTAGGCTAGAAGAAGCACGGTTAGAAGGCTGCAGGAAGCAAGACTGCCCACCTGTGGGATTGCAGAGGCCTGTCGCGGGGTAGCAGACATCTCTGGCATGGTGAAAACACTTTGCTCTCCAGGAAGGGCCCTAGAGGGAGGAGGGGAAAGAGCTTGGATGGAGAAGTGAAATGGTCCCAGGAATCCAATGGTCTGGTTTGGGGTTTGGCCTGGACCAGGTCTGTAATGATGCATTCTCCCAGCAGGTAGCTAGAGCCCAAAATATTTGGAAAAATGTGTTAGCCACTAGAAATGTTTTCTCTCAGAGTTGGCTCTGGCAGACATTCTCCCATTTAACTGCCATCTGTCTCATAACACAGAAAATTCAAAGACAAATGACTGTTCACACTTCCCAATCTCCGTTTCAGGACATCTCTTGACCATTACTCTGAGCCTGCCACAAGTTTCCCTGCCCCCTTCCTGGGAACCCGAGGAACCGTGCACAGTGAGGCAGTGTGTGGGGGACACTATTCAGGGACCCCATCCACTGTCCGTCACCTGGTCATGGTACTCTGCCCCTCACAACCTCTGAGCTCAAACACGAAGCCTTTCAACAAAGCAAACTTTGCAGAGATCGTTTAAAGATGGTATCAACTTATAAAATTGCCCAAAAGTATTCTAGTCTTGCTATTGTGTTCTTGGGCCATATATGGGCCTGTGAAGGAGATTTCCCTGAAAGGGATCCCAGTCTGGGAAAAGCACAGGCAACGTCAGCAGGAGTGGAGCAGGTAGGCCCCCTGAGCTGGTGTGTCACTTCCGTTGTCGTTCATGTCCACTGCACGTGGAAGATAACGAGGTGGACTTGTTTGGCTCTGCTTCCCAGTAGGATACTTGGCTGTCAGGATTATTACCAGTGGAAGACATTTTTGAATATCCTGTTTTACACATACACCTTACATTAAATAGTCTTCACAACCTGAATATAAACATGCAATATTTGCATTGAATCTTGCCTTTACCATCATCAAGAAAAACTCAGGCAGTCTGTGCTATGAGACATTTTAGGAATTTATATGCTAATTGTGGTTAAAGATGCAGGCACATTTCATGCAGAGAAACCCTCTTGTGCTAGTAGGGCTGAAAACCTCCTCATAGACACATGAAATTTGAGGATGTCCCTTGACCTATGATATGCACAATTGCATGACAATAAACCAGTGTTTAACTGAGTTCTCTTCTACATGTTTGGAAGACACACATGTGAGGTCATCAAGAACTGAAGCACCCCACTGAGACCTTTCCAGATAGTGATAGTCTACCTCATCTGTCTGAGTGTGTCAGCATTTTGAATCTGCAGATGGTGATAAATCAATAACACAACTTTTTACAAATGTGCATCATAAATGTAAAGCTGGTAATAGAAAGTTGCAATTATTTTAACTGAGGTTAACGAGGATCCCTGACTCTCAGTCAGGTTTAGCAGTATTTTTCAGCTTCTGCTCTTTACCAGTATAAAATGAATCACTACTGATACATCTATCATATCTTTGCAACAGACAGGGTCAAACAGAACATGATAAATGTTTGGAAATAGTGTAAAGTCATTTGGTTTATGATTAACTAATTTTTTTTAAAAAATCTAGCATGATCAGAGTGAGCATTTCCTGTTTGGTTCTGTGCAAGTTCTCTTTCTGACATATGCTCTGTGTGAAATATTGACAGCTTGGGTTAAATAATCAAAAATAGCAATGCTATTTTAAAGCACTGTTCAATTTTCACTTAAAGATAGCACATAATTCTTTCCAATGGTGCAGCCTTTACAATACTATTGATCCTTTTCATTACTGTAGGGGATCCATCAACAGACACCCATTTATAGGATTCTCAGAAGCAACAAATAATAGGATTTGGAAGAAATAGATAATAATTCTGTTAGTAGTTGAAACCTCCAAATATACAATATATCTAAGTATGTAGTTTTTAAAAATCTATGCCAGAATACCTTTCTTTACACTAGCAAAATAATTTGATCTGATTTTAAGAGACCAAAGACCGTTTCTACTTCTGCCAAGTGTGACTTTAATACAGCAAAATATGATTGTATACAGAATCTGTCTTCTCAACACATTAGAGAGAAGGGCACAACCCTGGAAGGCACACGCAAAGCCCCCTGGGGTGTGCTCATCTCCAGAGCAGAACCAGAGCCAGGATACTGTCCTTTAAACACCCAAGTTACCTATAGACATTGCCTGGCACTTAGGCAGCTAAGAGAATGTCATTTCACCCTAATAGGGTACATGGGGTTTCTGGGGAACCCAGGTGTGGCCATTTTGATATATTTCCACACTGTTGTGACTGCGTCCCCAGGAAGGTTTGCCGGGCAGATACAGCTCAAGAGAACAGACTGTGCCTTTCATCAAAATAATTTTAATCTCTCAGTTGCAGGCTTCAAAAGAACTTAAATCTTGAGTTCTTTCAACTCTTTCATTTGGAAAAAAAAAGTGTTTTAAGTTTATGTGGTGGCAAAGCAAACTTAAAAGAGAAGAGAATAAACGTGTCGTGGAGCCCTCCTTCAGGATGGGAGACCTGGAGCAGCATGGGAAGGCTCCGGGGACAGAGTGCTTGGTGCTGTTGTGTGACTTTCTGGGATGTACAGACTGGGGAGTCTGATGAGAAGACAAGACCAAGCATTATGTTGTGACCTAGTGCGTTCTTTCCTCTAAGGCTCTACCAGTGAGATGTTACTTATAATTGAGTCGTCTTGCTGTAGACTTCCATTGGATACAAACGCAAATGGCTTATCGACATGAAGACAGTTGCTTCTCCAGCCCCTCTTCTTGCTTCTCCTGTCACTCTTCTCCCCCAACTCCCTGCCAGCTGGGACAGGCAGCGCAGGGAACAAGGCTTGAGTGGAGGCTTGGGAGTCAGAGCCACCTGGCAGGACTCACCACTGTGTGATCGTGGGCAGCTCATTTAAATAAGCTGAGCGAATCTATGGATGAAATAGGGGATTACATATACATACAATAGAACTAATAATGGTGCCCAACTCATATTGTGAGTATTAATGAGAAAATTCATGTAAAGGATTTACATGATCCAAGGGTCTGGCACCTACTGAGAGCTCAATAATCTTAAACATCATCTTCAGCATTATAAGTTTGATATTAGAGCTTGGACTACTGTTCTGTTCCTTAAATGTCCATGTGTTTGAGCCTAGTTATTGAGGGAACATTGTTTCAAGCGAAACATAGGCAGGTGCATACTCCCAGAAGGCTGCTCCTGTGAGAATGTTACTGCCTTTAATTGTCTTGCTCTGTAATACACTTGTTTATATCATACATTTAAGACACTTGGCCAAGTGGCCCGCCATATAAATGTATTTCATGTATATTAATGAGGAAACAAGTAAATGTTTTATAAGTTACAACATTTAAACACTCAGCAAAGTTCCGAACAGTTAAAGTTTTCAAGACTATAAAGACTATAACTCTTTATAGTCTTGAAAGTATTAAAAAAATCATTTGAGGAATCAATAAGTAAACACATAATTATCTGAAAAAGAAAGAAAATGATATCAAGATTCAGTTACAGATAGTCAAAGTTTCTTTCTTTTGCTTTCAAAAGCCAGAAAAATGATAATTTCAGAATTTCTCACAAGGCTATGTTTTTGAACATGTCTTTGGTCTGATTGGTTAACGGTTTCTTCACTTCACGTATACATCACTTACAATTCCTTAGTAACTAGAAGAAACCGGGTGAGCAGACCCTTGAAGGAAAGTCCCACGAGAGGTGCAGCAGCTAAGTTAACACAGCGAAAAGGAGGCCAAGAAACTAGCCATATTAACTGCCACATCTCGGTCCGCAGATGATGGAGCAGCTGAGTCAGCTGATCACCAACCACCTGCACATCCGGCGCTGGCTCTTTAAAGTGGACTGCGGGTTCGCAGGCAGCGGGACAGCGTTCTGTGACATTCCTACCCACCTGCAGTGCTACAGGTGGGCACAGAAGGAGAGCAGCAGATACAACCGTGAGGACTGGAGCCGGAAGTGGGCACACGTGAGTACTGATGGGTCTGTGGACAGTGGGGACAGCAGGGGCTCCCTGGGGGGACAACCAGCCCTGGGTCCGCTGCCAGCAGTGCCCTCTGGGGCCTGGGCCCGCATGTGCAGAGTTGGGGGCCTTGTGGGTTCTAGTACACGGCTATTCTTGGGGCCCAAGGGGTCTTGGTTCACGTGCTCAGGTGGGTCACAGGAACTGGAAAAGCTTTGATCACATTCAGGGAACGTTATAGGTCCCAAACTTGCTCTGACCGGGTCTGATCATGAGCTTAGAGACAACCGCTGCTAAGCTAGCTGATGTTGTCATGAGACAAAAATGCTACTAGGGCACAGTTGTTCCCTGGAAGCCTATGTGTGACGGCATTCTGTCAGCAGCTATATGTTTTTGAAGACAATTTGAGGGAATTTATGTCACTGTTGATCCCTGAGAGGTGCTGAGAAAATGGTCCCTCCCAGCAAAAGCTGGCTGTGGGAGGAGGCCTCACCCAGAGCCCATGTGCAGGGATGTTCCCACACACACTTTCATGGATGTGTTCTCTGTCCACTCCAAATCTGTCCAGTAATTAAAGTAAGTGCATATGGTCCAGTACAGAAATTAAGTCTGCAGTTGCAAAACTGCCCACTTTGTGTACCTTGTCCAGTCTGATTCTCCTTACTCTGCATCTCTGTCAGGCTGACCTGCTGGTGAGGCCTCCGGTCAGGAGAATTCGGAGGCCAAGTCCCTCGGCTGGTTTCACCCACTGTGGGCATGGCAGTTGCCGCTCCGCGCTTTGCATCCACACCGAGCATCCCCACAGGAGTGCAGGAATCAAGATGCGCATGGTGGGGAGGGAGGGGCACGCGGAGGGAGCCCCATTATTCTTGGGAACCTGGAGCGATGAATAAATCTCAGAACAGGCGAGAGAGGCACTCCCTTGACAGATGCGGCTGTTCTCCCAATGATCTATTCTGGGCTACTATCCCTCCATCAGTAAATGGGCTACACACAGCACCTGTCAGGACCAGCTTCTTACGTATTATTTAAAGGATACCAAAATGAATTACCCTTCTAGAAAAAAATAAAACCAAGAAAATGTATTTAATTTTGAGGCCCGTGAAGGTTTCCCTTATGTTCCCTTTGAACTGGATTTTATTTCATATTGTGTAGCATTTTCTTTTAAAAGTAAAACTGTTGCGATTAAAACATTTTAAAAGTATGACTTTTTATGTAAAAAAAAAATTGAAATGGTAGTGTGCAAAGTGTTTACTGGCTTGATATTTCAGATCAATACTTTTTAGAGTTCCTCTGGCATTAGCCTATGATAAATGTGAAATGTTTGACTTCAAAATATATTCAAAATACTGACATTTGGCTGAATGGTACTTAGAAGACTCACTTTACATTATTTAATTTCAGTTATTTTAAATGATATCATTTTAAATTGGCACCAAATGCACTTGACACTGTTGTTAATGTTATGAAATGTGAAACTCTTGAATAATTAATAGTCTATCTAAATTATCTTTTAAAACTTAACAAGGAGAAAATAATTATTCCGAAATCTTTTAACAGTCTGAGGCTTGTGCTTAGCCATAATGTGAAGTCAAAAATAAAAATAAAGTAGCTCTGGAAAGCTTTTTTTCTTTGTAGGAGACTATTGACATTCTTTTGCCTTCAAAGTAAAATCTTATTCAGAGCAGAGGTGAACTCCAATCCACACT
Source organism: Carlito syrichta (assembly GCF_000164805.1). NCBI lineage: Eukaryota > Metazoa > Chordata > Mammalia > Primates > Tarsiidae > Carlito > Carlito syrichta. The sequence goes on from NW_007046029.1 coordinate 483,789, forward strand.
GAGTGCGGCTATTGAGAATTTAGGATTAGAATTTCTCCTTTGTTCCAGAAGACCATCGTAATGGTGCACATTGAGACATCAAAGCATTACTTTATGAGCACAGGCATGTTTTAATGTCCTATTACAGTTTGTAGACCTGTTTCTTGTGATAATGAAGATGTTGTGTCATCAAGCCTAGCCTGGCACGTACAGAACATATGCTGGCAGGTTATTAAAAATTTCAGCTTCTTGATGAAAGACTATCCTGCAGGCTAAGAGTCCAGAGAAAGACTCCATTCTGGGAGAATTATTAGAAATGAGAATATGACTGTAAGCACTAAATTATGTTAATACTTACAAATAGCATCATTTGCATAGCAGTTTATGACACGATGCCCTGGTTTTTCTCATTGGTGTGTTGTAGGAAACAGATTAAAACAGTGCTGTTTATGGGAGTTTGAACTGTTCTGAGATGCTCTTGCGTGCCACGCAGATATTGGTTTTAGATGGAGGCAGGATTCAGTGTAGACTCAAGTATCCAATATAAAGATTATCTCTTTTTTCATCTATCTAATTTAGAACCAGAGTTATTTGGCTGGTTGCAGTGAGACTTGAAATCAAGTTATGGGGCCAACGGCTGCTGAAAAGCTGTGTCACATTTTTAAAATCAGTAGAGACATGTAGGTAGTTTTTGGCAAGGCGGAGTGTTAGGTGGTGGCCACTTGAAAACAGCACAGTTCTTCCATTTTTTTCTTGGTGGCTTGAGACCAAGCCTATTCTCTTCATTCTACCAGCGAAAACGCCTGCTTCCCCATCAGGGGCCCTCGAGCTCATTCACTGACGTGTGCAATACTTGTTAAGCTTTAATGAATCCACACATTCCAAGTTCCCATTCCCCGTCAGGATATTTCTTTTTCATTTAGTAGGAATAAAGGCTTAAACAAAGGCGGGCATGCTTGAGAGGGAGAAACCTCCCTGGGCACGCTCACCTGAGGCCGTGCAGGAGACCTGGGCCCATGGTTGCCATGGGAAATGCCCTTACAGTCTTTTTTGTGGCTTTTCTGGGTTTTTTTGTTTCATTTTTTTAAGGTAAATCTTCCTTTCCTCAATTCCCAGGATGTCAGATTAGCAGCAGTGATGCCTCTAGTGACACTACTTTGCAGGAGGAGATTTTTGTAGAATAGTTTCTCTGTGTGCAGTACAAAGCCATTTACTCTGCGGTTTCTCTGCTTGGCCCTTCCTTGGGCCTCTGTTACCCAGAGAGTCTGCCAGAAAGTCTGGGTGTCTTGGTTTCACTGACTTGCCACTTAAGGAGAAACAGGAAATGGAACAGGCTCTTGAGTGCGCCTATTACATACCACTGTTTTAGCCCTTTGCAGGACCAGTTTTGCCTTTACATGCACTTTGGTTTACTTTGTTAGACACTGGATATTAATCTGGGAATCAACAAAGGGAAGAAAAAACTAATTCAAGGCATCCAGGCCTAGAAAAAACAAAGTTGTTGTTTTGCCTTTTTGCAGAACTGTCAGAAAAACAAAATATACTATTAAAAAGAAAGTCTTACACCAACTCTGGCCTTGAACACCCTGCGTCTCTCTCTCTGTTGTGAAGACCTCTGTTGAGCATTGCAGAATGTCTGAGCCTGGGGTCTTTTGTGGAATCCAGTAGGTACTTATTAGGTAATCCCAGAGAGCATTGCCTTGTAGCCACATCATTTATAGAAACGTTAAAAGATAATATAGCAAGATTAGAGAAATCTTTAATCAAATAAGTACACAATCACTTCCCAAACATAGTTGTTTTCATTTTTGTGTTTAATTCCAAATATGTGGAATTTATTTCTTAAAACTACAAGAATAGTGTATATGCTAATGGACATCAGGTCTGAAACATTCTCCATGCTTCTACAGAGTCTTCACATTAATGGCTGTATAATATTCCCTCATATTGATGAACTCCAATGTATTAAACCATTCTACTAAGTTGGAATTTTAGGTTGTTTCCAGTTTTGGTTTTTGATGGAGGGAGAGGAAGGAGGGAGGAAAGGTTTGCAGGTTTTTATTTTCAGCTTTGGTATATACCTCTTTTTGCTTCTACTGAATTATTTTCCTAGGAGGAAGCCCAGGAACAGAATATTCCATGGCTCTTGTTACATATTACCATATTTCTAGAAAGACAGCACGAACTTCCACAGTAACTTGTGGAGAGCATGTATCCTAATTTTAACACAAGCACACCAACTCTGATGTTATGAACTGTTTGCACTTTTATTTTAGATATAAAAATGTATCTTATGGTTGCTACTATTTGATTACCATCAAAGAATATTCATTTATCATGTTTTTATTATTTAGAAAAGCACATCTTTGTTTGGTTTTTTATTGTTTGTTTATTTGTTTGAGTTAGGGTCTCACTCTGTCACCCATAGTGCATTGGTATGATCACGGCTCACCTCAGCTTCAGCCTCCTGGGCTCAGGCAAACCTTCCACCTCAGCCTCCTGAGTAGCTGGAACTGCAGGCACATACTATCATGCCTGGCTTATTTTTTTATTTTTTTGTAGAGACAAAATCTCCCTATGTTGCCCAGGCTGGTCTCGAACTCCTGGGCTCAACCAATCCTCCCACCTTGACCTCCCCAAGTGCTGGGAATGTGAGCCACCATGCCCAACTGAAACCAGATCTTCGAATTTAAAAAGATCTAGATTTTTAAGTAAGGGGAAAAAATCTGGGTTATAATTTTTCCTAATCATCAAACTATATAATGATTTCATTTGTTTTTATATCTTAAAATATTGACTTCTTAGATTAGCTTTTCTTATTTAGTAGTTGCCAGAATACCAGCCTACACATAAGATTGAGCATTTGTAGATCCATGAATACCCTGTAAAGTCTTGGCATTTCCTCGTATTTCTTAATAATAAATATTGTAGAGTCCCTGCTGGCTGCCAGGCACTGTGCTAAGTACATTACATGAACTGTCTCATTCAGTCTCAGAAAATCTCTGAAGTTCTACCCATTTACTGTCATGCCAATTTAATAAGGAAGGTATTATTATTCTGTTTACAGGCGGAGAAACTGATGCTTGGGAAGTCAAGTGACTTGCCCCCAAGTTCATCTAGCTAAGACACAATTGTGTCTAACTTTGAACCCCCAAGTCCATCTAGCTAAGACACGATTATGCCTAGCTTTGAACCCCCAAGTTCTTCTGACTAAGACATGATTGTGTCTCGCTTTGAACCCACATCTGACTCCAGCTAGCCCAGTGTTTTTGCCATGCTGAGCAAAGAAAAGACCCCCTTGGACATAGAACGTGGAATAATAAACACTGGAGACTCCACAAGGTGAGGAGGGTGAGGAATAAGACTCCCCTACGGGGTGCAGTGCACGCACTCAGGTGATAGGTACACTGAGAGCCCGACTTCATCACACACATTCATCCACGTAACAAACTGCACTTGAACCCCTAAGTCTATAAAGATTTTGTAGAAGACAGGACCAGATCCTCTTCTCTGAAAGTCTTGGAGAATGTTCTCCCCAAGGTGCTAGCCTCTGTGACTGTACCACATGCTACTGTGTGTCAGGCTTTCTGCTTCCCAGAGACTCACAGGAAACACAGATGTCCCTGGGACACAGAGGCCATGGCTCTCAAACTTCTTCCCTTTCCTGGATGACAGAAGAGCCGCCATCCTTTCCCACAAGTCTGCAGACTGGGAGGTCAAGTGGACCATCGGTCCCCATACCACAGGGCTCAGATGAGAAACCTGCCCAGAATATCCAGGATTCGTCTCTGGGAACCAACTGCGCCACATCACTGTTGTGTGCGTGGGCAGTGGGAGAGATTTTAGATGTCACCCTTTGGTTGTCCATGGGGTGACTGATTTTCAGGGCCTTTCTCAGTTTAATTCACTATCATGATCATTTTGGTGGGTCTGTCAATTCTCAAAAAGCTTGGCATAGCCTACATTCACAATCAGATGTAGCATTAAGAATATGGTGAAGCCGGGCTCGGTGGCTCAGCCTGTAATCCTGCGCCTTTGGGAGGCTGAGGTGAGTGGATTGCCTGAGCCTGCGGGTTCGAGACCTGCCTGGGCAGGCGAGACCTCATCTCTACAATAAATCAAAAAATCAGCCGGGCGTGGTAGCACGTGCCTGTAACTCAGGCTACTCGGAAGGCTGAGACAGAAAGATCGCTGGAGTCCAGCAGGTCGAGGCTGCGGTGGCCAGGAGCGACCACTGCACTCCAGTCTGGGTGACAGAATGAGACTCCAACTCAAAAAAAAAAAAAAAGAATATGGTGAGCACTTAAAACCCTGGGGTTTTTTTGCATAAGCAACCAAATATTTTGTGTTTTTTTTTTTTTTAGTCTCCTGCTCCAGGTTGATGTTTTAAGCAGAGTGGGTAACTGGAATAGGCCAGTCTGAAGAGTTGAACAACCAATGCTTCAGTGAGCATCAAGGTGACTAAGAGGCAGTCGAGCTTCCTGGAGCTCTGTGGCCCAGGAGCACCAAGGTTCGACTCCCACAGTATCTAGGGGATAGCCATCAGCAGGTGACCAGTTCTCCAGGCCTCTGATTCCTCACCTGTAAACAGAGACCATTAGTACCTGTCTCCTGGGTGGGTGGTGGGAATTCCATGAAGTAATTCTGAGCTGGTTAACAGGAGGCTTAGCACATGGTAAGTCTCCAAGAAATGCTATCATTGTTATTAATGTTACTGTAAAATCATACTACGATAAAACCAGGCAACATTGAATAAGAACATGCAGTCTAATCCTCCTCTGGGGATTCAGAAGTTTCCTTAGGATGTCATGGGCCTCCAGAGCACTGTGGCTGGCCTCGGTGGTCATGACATGGGTGTGTGGCCATTGAAGATACAGGATCCTGATTTGCTGGTTCCGGCCTTTTGGTTGACCCAGATATGCCTTTAAGAGAATACACCTTGGTAGCAGCCAGTTTTTTAGCATGTGAAAATAGAAGACAGTTCCACGTATTTGAACTTGCTGCATGTTGAATAAAGAGACTTGATAAAGTGGATTATTCTGATCAAGAGACTGAGCTCGTTTGCTTCGTGTTCTGGTTCCGGTCAGTGTGTTTTCTAATTAGTGTAGCAGCACGTCACCACAATCACTGGAAGGTCTTCATCATCGACATATTCTTCCTTGTCTCTGAGAATGACTCAGAACGTTTTCTTCCAGCTCGGTGGTTACTCCATGAGCTGCCAGGGCTGAGTCTCGGTTCAGCCCGGTGCTCCTCGGTGCCTGGGGACGATGACAGAAGAAGGAGAATTGTCTCCCCAAGTGACACGAGGGCCGCTACCCTTCCGAGGACCTAGGATAATCAGCCGCACAAGCTGCCGGGGTGTGTGTCCTATTGATTTAATACGCTTCTAATCAGTACATAAAGCTATGGGCCTGCAGTGTTAATTTTTCATATGCTTACAAAGTACCCTTTGATTTTCTGTCACACGTTAATTACAGTGTTTTGCCATTAAATAGGAAGCTTTGTGTAAACTAATTACTAGGTAATCATTGTCTACTGCAAGCGTGCTGTTTGTACCTTTTATTTTATTCTAAAAATGCACAGATCTCACAGTCTGGAAACACTCTACCTCCCAGCCATTAGCTCTCACTAATTCATAGCATTATTGTGGTGAGAGTGTAGGAGTTGTAATTGTTGTGGTATCAGAGCTGTTAATTACCGGAGTAAACAGTTGAAATGGTGCCAAGGTCTATTGTAGAAGGCAGAGAAAAGGAGGTTTAAATGTTCCTCCCGCCATCTGGGGACCGGGGGAGAGGCAAATGCTCGCAAGCAGCAGTGAGCCGCCCTCGCCGCTCCAGCTCGGGGCTGGCGGCCATATGGATCTCAGGATTCGGAATCAATTGAATTTAACTGCCGGCTTTTGCAATAACAGCGTGGAAGGAAGGAATAAAGCAAAAGATGAGAGGAACGAGAATTGGTTAGTGTTTTCACATCCAGGAAGCCGCCGTTGGAGTTCTGGAAACGTCTGCTGTGCTGAAAACCAGAGCAGGCACTTGGAGCGGGTTCAGACGAGTCTCCCTCTCCCCAACAGACAGCCGCGCCATTTGCTCCTGGCCGTCTGTCCTGGCGACCTCAGTGAGAGGGATGCCCTTGAGATGACTCAACTCTCCTGGCCTGGGGCCAGACAGCAAAACCCTCTCTGAGGGACTCACTGATGTCCTGTCCCAGTACTGGGACAAGCATGGTCTGGAGAGAAGGCCGTCGCTCAAGAAGGCCCCGGCGTGTGCATGCAGCCAGCTCGGCAGGCACTGCTCTCCCAGGAAGACACGCTGCTACTTGCCATGCTGTCCTTTGCGCAAAGTAAAAGCACACGTCCTCCTGACAGTCTCTCGAATCATTCCTTGGGCTTGCTCCTCTTCCCCATGACTTGAATGAAAAAGCGTCCAAAGAGAACATGTGTTTTCTTTTGTTTTTAATTTTCAATTAAAGAGCTTTCATCAGCATATGCAATTTTCTCAACTAGCAATATTTCTCTAACTGGAAAGAAAGAAACCTATTACCAATATTAGTAATTATGGCTACTTCCATGTATGGTGGACTTTAAAGCTGTAATGGTTTCTGCTTTAAAATACTGCACAATCTTTAAAACAATCCTGTGTTTTTACTTCCCTTTCCAGGATGACAGAAGAGCTGCCATCCTTTAACACAAGACTTCGGACTGGCAGGTCAAGGGGGCCACTGCTCCCCACGCTGCAGAGCTCAGAGGAGCAGCCCACCCAGCGTGTCCAGGATTCGGCTCTGGGAACCAACCCGCATCCCTGTGATGTGTGTGGAAATTATATTAAATATAATTTCCCTTCAAACCATTTTCCAACGTTAAAAATATTTTTGAAACACCAGCCACTTGCTGCTGTAACTACTTGATAATATCGTTCCCAGAACACGAACATATTCTTCTTTTTTTTAACCACCCTGGATTATTTATGCGTAATTGTTCCTTGGGCAGATGTTGAAGTAATTCAGGGAGTCATGTAAACATCTCCTTGAATGAGAGACCGCAGACCCCACAAGGACTGCAGGCTAGGACAGCACTCAGTGGGCCTTGATGAGCGCTGATCTGTCGGGGGAGGAAAGTTCCTGTGCCTGTGTCTGTGCAGAGTTCAATTAAGAATTCCAAGCAGCATTTAATCTTTATCTATTGAAACCCCCAGCAGGCAGCGCGGCTGAGCCTAGAAAGAAGTCCGTTGCCCCCCGCAGGGAGGGGAAGGCGTACAGCAGTTTAAGTGCATGGAGCTGAAAGGGGCGAGCCCCACCAGCGCCTGTGATCGGTCGGGGCAAGCAGTTGTGTCACGCCTTGCAGTGGGGGTACAACATATGTGCCTCAGTCGGACGAACGTGTGTGGGGTCGCATCGACAGCAAGACCTGCGTGTCAGTGGAGGCGGAGGCCCCGGGACGGGGCAGCCTCCTCCAGGAGCCGCGGTGGCAAGTCTGCGGAGGATGGAATTACATGCCGCGCGCTCGCCATCCTGCCTAATGAGAGCCGCCACCACCGCGAACCACTTGCCACCCAGCCGAAATGGGCCATTAGCTATCACGGGGAAATTGTCTTCGCTGCGTTCAGCAGATGGAGCAAATATTTTACAAAGCAATTTTACATACCAAAAACATTTGTGTGTCTTGGTAATGTTGGCTGTTTTACATGATGGTACCTTCTACAGCAGCATAATTTTCCATCTCATCGAAGGCAAAGTTGGCATTTTTGATTTTTAAATTCTCAATTAACAATTAAACATGGAGTCTCAAAGCAGTCCTTAAACTTTAAGTAGGTGTAGGGAGTCGCTGATGACTTGCTGAAGACATTTTCATTTTTCCTGCATCCTTTTGGCATATTTTTGCGCCCTAAAGAGGGGCTGGTGCAAATAATCTTCGCAAAGGCACGAGCGGAGCTTCATGACTGCAGTACAAGTGTAGCGGTGCATGGGGCGATCAGACCATCCGCACTCGGAACACCCGTGGTGGGGTGTGGCTCACAGCCAGACCCACCCATTTGTATGAATGTGAAATGTTTTCAGTTTCAAGGAACAGAAAGCCCAGCTCGAATGGCTTTAAAAATAAAGAGAATTTTTTCACCCCAGCTGACTGAAAATCCAGAGACTGTTCTAGCTGCAGACAAGCACTGCTCCAAGGGTTCAGCCATGTCAACAAGGCCCAGCCCCTGTGCCCCCTCCACAGCCCTGTGCAAGGTCAGCTCTCCTGAGGCTTGCTGTCCTCAGGCCTGCAGGAAGGCTCCCAGTAGCCGTGGAGCTTGTCCTGGGCTAAGGCAGCAGGAAGACAGCATCCTACCTGGAGCATCTTCGGGAGAACACAAAGCTTCCTCAGAAGGCCCCAGAAGCACCTCTGAATGTCTGATTGGCCTAGTTGGGTCATGTGCCTAGAACCAATCGCTGTGGCCAGGATGTGGCTCTGCTTCTCAGGGCCCACCCTTGGAGCTGTGTTGGAGACCACTCAGTCAGCTTCCATGGGAATGGGGTGGGCCACCCCTGAAGAAGTTGGGACATCAGTACCCTACAGAGGGGACGTGAGCACAGGTGGCCAGCCACAGACATCCACTCTAGCAGCTTTTCATAGATATGACAGCACAGATGTAGCATCACTTTTGGATGGGCCACAGCCCAGATGGCCGCTGGAGCCCTGATGGCAGTGAGTAACGCAGAGTCCACTGCACCAGGGCACTCTGGGAGCAGGTGGGTTTGCATCCCTGTCTTGCTGCTCCATGTTGTGTGACTCCGAGAGGGGATGACACGATCTACCTTAGAGAGCAGCCGGGGACAATAGTACCTGCCTGCACAGGGTGAGCTTTCAGACGTGAACGTCGTGACTGAAGCGTGTCCTATGCACCGCAGAGCTGCCCTTCCAGCTCCATCCAAATGTGGACCCCTCCTGCTGTGACTCTGCCACTCATGGGCTCTGTCCCAAGTATGTCTCATGGGGCCCCACATGCCACCCCCTTAGAGGCAGCAGGGATGTGGGGCACCCTCTCAGGAGTCAGAGGCAGCCAGAGGGTGCCTGCTCTCTTGTGTGACTCTGCAGTCCCTTCCCTCTTCTACCACACATGGCGTTTGTCTGAGACAGTCCTGTGGCCCCTCCCAATGCTGACGGTCTTGCTAAGGTTTTGGGGGTACTGCCCGGCCCTTTTGACCTTATGCCACTCTCCAGTACTCCATTTGGAGCTACCAGAAGAGTCTACAAAGCAGAGCCATTGAGGCAGCTCCCATGATTTTCTTTTGAACACCAGCAGTGTCTGATGGGGAGATTTGAGGTGATTAGCCAAGATGTGAGTTTATTTAACTCACCACTGCAGATCCAGCAAAGATGCTGCTCGAATATAACATGAGTTCAGGTGGGATTGACATTGAGAGTATTCTAGCATGTATTTCCTTCTCCTCCTCCTCCCATCGCCCAACACGCACACACATACACACCCAGGCACGCAGTCATACTTGGAAGTGATTTGACTGGGAAAGTCACTTCTCTTGAGTCAGAAGTAGTTCTGGTCATTGAGTGCAGTATTAACCTGGGCATCTCCTGTCCTCCCTGACCTACCCTGAGTTTCCTTCAGTCAAGTATCTCTTCCTTCAAGTTTACACTTTCTAGATAGAAACAGTGAGTGGCAGTGTCCATGCTGGGTGGGCAAGGGTCTCCAGCATGCCCCAGCTGGGCTTGTGGGGCCCTGTGCCCTCTTTAGATGTCTTGGAACCTGCCAAGGTCATGACTCTCACTGATGTGCTCTGAGGAGTGAATACAGGTGCTGGACCTTGGTTCTCAGTTACCTGCTCAGTGTGGATGATACTGTCCTGGCCACCAGCACCTTGATATCATTCATTGAAGATAAGTGTCCTCCTGCATAAGGTCAACAAGATGCAGCGCAGGTGCTGGCTTATACCACCTACTGTGTGTGTGTGTGTGTGTGTATGTGTGTGTGTGTATGTGTGTGTGTATTATAGAGAGATTCATCTTGAGAGGGTGGAAAGGGAGGAGGAAAGCCAGCTAGCCATGGTGCCCCCAACTCTGTTATTTTCTATCCTTTTGCCGAAAGTGCCCCAAAACAAAATCTGACACCACCGTGAGTGACCACACCGTGGCTTCTCCATCCTCAGTACCCAGTCATCCCCTGTGTAAAGCGGGGACACAACGCTGCATTGGCTTGCCTCGGAGCATGGCTGTAAGGATGCACGAGGTCATAAATGGAACCTGAGATAAGAAAGAGATGGGACAAGCCCTGTCCTCATGACTCCTGTATGCCAGAGGGCTTGTCGACTAGGGGGTGGGGGGGACAACCGCACGCACATGTGTCTCTGTGGACGTAAGTTTGCTCTGAACAGAATGAACATGAACAGCGTCCGCCCTTGGAGGGTAGTATCACATTTGAACTGTGCCAAATGGCAATCACTAGAGAACTGAAACCCCCCAAACCGCGAGCTCGCGTCTGACACTGGCGAACTCTTGTGGCACTGGGACCCTGCTGCTTCTAAGGAGGGGGCACCCCTGGCCCACCCCTGATGGAGACCTTTGGTCCTGGTTCTGCCCCTTTGCTGTCCAGGGTTGTTCTGGGGAAGCGCTCACCCGGAATGTCACTTTTCATCCATACTTGGGTATGTGAGCAGAGTGTCCTGCTGTCATCTTTTCTTGTAGGAGTGGGAGGATGATCCTGCCTATTTCTTCTCTGTGTGAATCACGGCCCTGCGGCCTCCGTGCCCTGCGGCCTCTGTGTCCCCAGCACCCAATGGCACATCACCCACCATGCCTTCAGTTGTTTCTCGCAGTGGGGCACCATCCATCCTCTGATTCCTGCAGTTCCCATTCCACCAGATGTCTCGCCTGACTGGGGCTGTGTGCACAATGAGAACACCAGAGGCAGGGCACATGGCTGGCATGTGTCTCCACACTGCACAAGCCACTTGAGTTACTTATGGGGCTCGCACTTAGCATGTTGCATCAGAGGTGACACTTCATAGATGTCATCTTATTTGTCTGCCTGGTGCCCCTCAAGGCAGGGAGTCCTCTGTCACCCTCTCAGGAAGGCCTGGTAGTTCTCACATGGCCATCCCTCTGGCAGGGTCCCGAGAGGCCTACAAAGAGGGTTCACCTTGTTGCTTATCTCTAACCTCAGTTGCCTGAACCCTGCTTCTGTCCCAACCACCATCGTGATCTATCCACAGACACAGATATTCCCTGTGCTGGACATGGGGGCCAAGCCTCAAAGCCAGCGTCCAGGCCATGGAGCTGTAGCACGGGGAGGAAGGACACCAAACTGGGGTGTTGGGGGAAGCTTCCTGGAGGAGGTGGGGCTGGAGCTTCCTCAGGGTGATGGAGAAGGAGCCAGGGAGGGGAAGAAGAGGAAAATGTAGGCAGAGGAAGGTTGGGAGTCAGGGAGGAGAGAGGGGAGGCTGTGTTAGGAGTCCCAAGGCCTCCTCACAAAGGTCCTTTGCCATACCAAGTGTAGACTTGACCCTCAAGTTGATGAAGATCCAATTTCACAATTCGGGGTGAGGTTTTCACCTGTTCCTTCTTGACTTCCTCTCTGTCACTCCCCCAACAAAAACCAAAAACAAAAAACCCAAAGCATGTAAATACTTTTTACTTAAAGGTCCTGATGTCCTGTGATTTTTTTAAGCGGATGAATGGATGGATGCCTTCTCTGTGAATGTCTTGATGTGAATGGTCACATGGCACATGCATGGGTAGGTGACTTCACACTCTTCAGAAGCATCAAGGCAGTTGGGAGAAATCTCTGCTTTTCCAGGCACATGCCTGGGCTGCAGGGCTTCTCTGGTGGACATTCCATTTTCCCGAGCAGAGTGGGCATCCCAGACCATGATGCACTGGCCCAGCTCTGGGGCACATCAGGAGCCAAGGGTGACTGGGCTTCCTTAAGGGAACAGGATGGTTTTAATGGAGCAAGCATAAAACAGAGACTGATGGCATAGGAGGGCAGCTCAGGGAAGGAGCAGAGGGGCTCCGGGCTACAGAGCTGGGAACCTGACATGCTTGTTTATGATTCAGACACAGGGCTCTGTGGTGGGCAGGCAGTTCTTCAGCCAAGTCCAGAGGAAGCACGCACAGTGTGTGAGACGTGAGGCGGAAAAAAGCCCCTGCTCTGACGGCACTTTTCATTGCTTCTACATGGCCAGGCAGGACTCTGTGGGAGTCACATCTGCAGCCCTCCTTCCTCTTTTCTCCTTCTCCTTCTCCTCTTTCTCCTCCTCCTCCTCCTCCTTCCTTTTCAACAAAGTCTCACTCTGTCGCCCAGGCAGGAGTGCAGTGGGGTGATCATAGCTCAAGCAATCCTCCCACCTTGGTCTCCCGAGTAGCTAGGACTACAGGCACACACCACCATACCTGACTGGGGACTCTCACTATGTTGCCCGTTTGATCTTGAACTTCCAGCCTCAAGCGATTCTTCCACTTGGGCTTCCCAAACCTGAACCCTTCCTGATAGACCTCCCCCTGTACAGGTGGCATCCAGAAGACCATGGCCTGGTCTCCCTCCCCTCTCAGGTCATTTCTGTGTCCTATGTCAAGCACTGAGTAAGCTCACCAGTGAGACCCTCCACCCGGGTGCTTTGGATACTTCAGAAGTCGTTCTGACTTTCTGGACCTGCCTAGAGTTCATTCTCAGATGTTTGTCTTCCCTGGTTGATTTCTAGCAGGCCATGGACGTAAAACTGACCAGATGTTCCAGGGAGTGGTGGGGTGGGGTGGGCCATAAAGGATGATCACTGTTTAATGTAGGGAAATTGGAAACAAATGGGTGTGCGGATTATTTCTAGGGTTCCTTCAGCCCTGCCCCCAGAGCTGATGCCGCCAAGCCCCTGAGCCCCTGAGCAGAGGGATGTCACATTTAGGCACCCCCCCTGCAACCTGTGGTGAATCCCAGTGCGTCTTGCTGATGTCCTGTATTGTGAACACAGACGCCATCCACCATGTGCTCCTCTAGCCAGTACCCTGCCCCCTGCTGGCAGAAATGACCTGTAACGAGGTGGCTTCTGCGTGAACAATTTTAGACAACCCGAGAGGAAGAACATCGTGACTTGACATCCGAAAAACATCATCCTGGCAAACCAACTTTTTATGTCAAAAGCCAGATTTACTTGTTAGAGGGTTTCCTACTGATTGCCTTTTGACAGGAGGTTCTGTGGCTTTTGGGTCATTTTACTAGTGGTTGGGGCCAGCCTTGCAGATATCTAGACAGATAAGCTGCATGCTGGAGGAATTTCAGGCAGACTCAGCCAGCCCAGTCCTCCTTCCCAGCTGACTCCTCTAAACCAGCTCCACTGAAAGACCCATCTTCACAGCCCCAGTTGTCAGGTAAGGTTTTTGTTTTTTTTGTTTTGGTTTTTTTTTGAGTTGGAGTCTCACTCTGTCGCCCAGACTGGAGGGCAGTAGCCGCTCCCGGCCACCGCAGCCTTGACCTGCTGGGCTCCGGCGATCCTTCCGCCTCAGCCTTCCAAGTAGCCGGAATTACAGGCATGCGCTACCACGCCCGGCTGATTTTTTGATTTATTGTAGAGATGAGGTCTCACTGCCCAGGCGGGTCTCAAACCCGCGGGCTCAGGCAATCCACTCACCTCAGGCTCCCAAAGGCACAGGATTACAGGCTGAGCCACTGAGCCCGGCTGTCAGGTAAGGTTTTGACAAAAAGTCGTGTACCCACCACCGAGGTATCCACCACCAAGGAGGAGAGGCTGAGGTTAGAAATAGGGGTACAACAAGAAATCCTCCCAGGTCCATTATTCCTCCCAGGGCGAGCCCTGTAAGGGGCATGAAATAAAAAAGGCCCCTGTCTGAAGCATCTTAAGAACAGGACAGTTAATCCCACATTTTATATTAAGAGAAACTGAGGACCTGAGTGGGGAGGTGCATTGCTCAGGGACACTTTGCTGGTCAGGCCGCAGTGGGTCTGAATCCTAGGTTTCCTGAGGTACAGACAGAGGTGCCTTTCAGAGGCAACAAGCACAGCCAGCAACAGTGTTTAGGGGCCAAACCACTGAAATATGAACACAGAAATGACTGGAAAATAGAGAAAATTTTCACAATGGCCTTCTGATTCTGGGTAAACAGTAACCACATTTTTTTGCCTGTTGGAGGTCTGGTTTTTAATCACTCCGCAAGCAGTTTTCATTTCTGTAGTAAAATTGCTTGTGGTTCTATTTAATTTGTTTCTGCAGGAGCCAGCCTTGGTGAAGATCTCCGAGGAGCTGGCGGGCATTTTAGCACAGCACGCACAGCCAGTCAATGAGAAACGGTTCCCGACGTGGAGGAAATTCCTCCAAACATTTCTCAGTCAAGGTAAATAAGACTGTACAGTTTCTACTGGGGATGAGTCTGCACTACCTCAGGTTCCAGTTTGGGGTCACCTGGGGCCGGTTTAGAGCCCTGGCCTCTCCAGTGTTGGTTCAGGAGAGCGACCCCGCAGTCTGCTCTGGGAAGTGGTGCCTCAGGATTGATCTTGCACCCAGCCTCTGAAGTCAGTGGGAAGCCAGACACCATGTGTGACATGCGCAGCTTGGATTCTGTCCTTTTCTCCCACGGGAGGCATCTGAGAGAGGCAGGCTCTGGAACCGGACAGCCTGGTGTGAACTCGCCCATGACTTGAGCAAGGTTCCCAAGACCTCAGAGGCCCAGCCTCCTCACTTGCCCTTGGACGGCGTTGGTGGGAGGAGTCAATGACATGCAGAGGTGTGCAAGTCTCTCCCTCAGAACCTGATGCAAAATAGAGCTTGTTGAAGCATGTGCACTTTCCCCTCTGTTTTCCAGGAGGTCAGACATGGGCTCACTCCAGTTCCGAAGTGCATTTCCAAGCAGGGGCCCCTCCAGGCCAGGACCAAGGCCAGCATCCATTCCATTCATCCTCTTCCTCCTCCTCCTCCTCCTCCCTCGTCCTGCGGCATCAGGAGGTCCATGAACCAGGGTTGATGGAGGGAACGGGGCCAATTTCTAGTGGCAGAGGGATCCGGGCAGGTGCTACCAGAGCACCCCATGCAGTGGCCTCACAACATGAGGCAGCCCTTCTCAGACACTGGCCCACACAACGGCGAGGGAGGGTTAGCAAAGCAAATACAGAAGGACTCTATGCACTGCCATCGAGTGGTGACAATAACCACATTTACGGTGCTTCTTGTGGGCCAGCGCTGTCCTCAGTGGACACACACCAATGTGTTTGGTCCTGCAAGATGGTGCCATCATCACCCTCATCTTGCAGATGTAGACTCTGAAGTCCAAAAGACTCGCTTATCCCACATCACTTCGCCAGCACATAGGAGAGCCCATGAAAGGCAGCCAGAGCCAGGAGGTATATTCCCAGGGAGCATGCCTCAGCTAGTGTGAGAGGGGATTAGGAAGGACAACTCTGCCGGTTGTTGGAATCCATGGTTGGGGAGGGCATACTGGACACCCTGTTGATGAATCGTTTTAGCCTGGGATCGGACACCAGCCCACCAGCAATGCCAGAAAGGGGTTCTTGGGGGGTCAGGGGGTCATGCTACATCACTTTCACGCTCCCTCAACCCTAAAATTCTGATTCCATGCATTCCCACGTGCAGGAAAGTCAACCCCATGCATAAATGAAGAGTAGTCAGTAGCACCCACAAAAAACGATTAGGAATAAGGGATTTTTTAAGTTAGGAGGGGAAGACCTTGACGACCTCCAGGTCCGCCCAGGACGAGTGTTGGGAAGTTTCTAGATCTTCAGGGCCAGCCTGCAAAGCCTACCTCCAGACAAGTTCTCTTCCTGTGAGTTGGGCAGGTGGGAAGGGTCTTTCCCACCACGGCCTAATGTGAGCTGTAGACCCCACCCCAGGGGTTCCCCTGAACCCCCTGCCATGTGAGTGCCTGTTCCTCATCCATCTTGCAAACACTGTGCTCATTCGTGGGAGGCAGGATATGCTTTATTCACCCCACGTTACAGATGCAGAGACCGTGGCTCAGAGATGAGAGGCGACTTGGCAAAATCACACAAGTCGGTGGTGAATGGGACACAGTCTGAGTCAACGATTTTACTGCGTTTAGGAGCCTAGTTCTTTTAAGTCATGTGTTTTCAAAGCCTCTGCCTGGCCCCAAGCCCAGTGCAAACAGCAGGCCCTGCATAAATGTCCCCTGACTAAGCCCAGGTGGCCCCAGCTTTCCTGACGCTAAGGTCAACGTCTCCCACCAGCTACCACTACTGCCTGTTTTGTTTCATTTATGCCCTCAGGTGTATGTATGGCCACAAAGTATGCCACCGATTTGATTTCTAAATTGTTATAGGACTATATCAAAGGCAGTACTTTTTTAGAAGAAGAATTAATTTCTTTGAAAGGAAAAAATTAACAGCAAAAAGATTATGGTCATGATGCTAAGAAAACAGTACAAATATGCTACTTTGAAATAAAATATCTGGAATAAACGTGTGGGTTATAAAGGACAATTGTTTCCACTGAAGCACTGTCTTTCAAAACAGATCAAGCTGCAACCACAAAGTTACCTACACCAGAGAGCCTTGTGGGTTTCCTTCTTGTTGTCTAACTGTACTTGCCTTGCTAAGTCCCCAGCAACTGGCATTTAGGTACAGCACACACCAAGAGGCCTCATCTCCAGAAAAAGAACATCTCAAGTCAACCAAATGGATAAATTAGGGATGGAGTATATACCCTCCAAAATCTGTTTTCCTCCTGAAACTTGGACCACTTCTGACCAGATTTATAGACATTTAGGGAAAGAGTCTTTTGTATGAAGCAACAGATGACTGCATTTAAGAATTGCTGAAGGCCGGGCTCGGTGGCTCAGCCTGTAATCCCAGCACTTTGGGAGGCTGAGGCGAGTGAATTGCCTGAGCCTGTGGGGTTCAAGACCAGCCCAGGCAACTTGGCAAGACCTCATCTCTACAATAAATCAAAAATTAGCCAGACGTGGTAGCACGTGCCTATAGTTCAGCTACTTGGAAGACTGGGGCAGAAGGACCACTGGAGCCCAGCAGGTCGACACTGGGGTGGCCATGAGTATGCCACTGCACTCCAGCCTAGGCAACAGAGTGAGGCTCCAACTCAAAAAAAAAAAGAAAACTGACTCTAAGCACTGCACTGTGTGTGCTTTTCAAAGTTGGTGGCTTCTATCTACAGGCTGGGGCCACCCCCCCCCAGCACATTTGAACTAGAGACCAAGTTTATCTTCATGCTGTCAGGGTCTAGAGGCCACCCTGTCTACAGAGCACATTGTTGTTTTTACTTTTAAGTTACCTAGCACTTTACCCATGATAAATTGTTTCTCTATACAAGGAACATATACAGTAAGATTTGCAAGTGAGGCCCCAAGATGGAGAATCTGGGCTGTGGCATTTTTGTGGCTACCGCTGATCTAGCCCATACAGGCCTCAAGATGCTGTTGCTGAGGCTGTCTCAGCTCTGCCTCTGTGACTCTTGGTATTCAGAGCAAATGGTAATATATAATAAATTATAAAGCTCTCAATGTTGGCAAGGAGAAATCATGCCCTTTCCACAATAATGGTGGCATGTCCTGGATCTATACTTCTTAAATGTTTTGCAACTAGCTTTATGTAGGATCCCCTTGTTTGACACGCCGGTCAGTGTCCTTCCTGCCTACTAAAAGCCCAAGCCTGTGAAACCTTTGAGAGAAGAGAAGTTTATCAAAACGAGCACACAAAAAGTCCTCAAGATACAAACTGTGGGCAAAAGTTAAGTCCCCCTGAGATCTTGACCATAATTTCTGGATCCATTGTGTACTTAGTCAGTGGGCATAGGCTCACTGACCTTCACAGTGTCTTCCCAGTGATGATCAGAATCACCACCCCTGTTCCCTGTGCCTTCTATGTGCCAAGCACCGGTCTGAACCCTGCAGATGCAGAGCCTTCAGATTCCCGTGTTCCGTCGCGGCGGGCTTGGCGGTGCCCATGTCACAGCTGAAGGAACTTGCCACGGGCTCCCCAGACACGGTGGGGGCAGAACCTGAGCCCGCATCCGGTGCCTGGGCTGCTCCCCGCTCTAGGTGGGCACAGTCAGGTGCACGCGCCTTTCACCTTCTCTGTGCTTTTCCCACCAGGGGGCGTGATTGAGGCATTCCCACCTGCAGACAGTATCACCAACCTGACGGTGGACATGCTGATAGAGCCCAGCGGGGAGATCAGCGTGCTGTCCACGGGAGACCAGCTCCACGCCGATGGCCCCTTAGTCTCCTCAGGCACCACCATGCCCCAGGCCTCCGTGGACCCCCAGGTGCTCAGCCACTTGTGCCTCCAGATTGGAAGAGCCTGCCAGAGGAGGGCTGTGGTCGGGTACTTCTCTGTAGACCTGGTGACGTTCATCGACCCCAGCACCTTGGAGCAGCAGGTATGTCTGGGGATGCCACGTGAAACACTAGACATAAACTGCCTACACCCTTTGCACTGTGGCCACAGGGATGCCAGGGGCCCTAAAAGTCACAGACGCTCTAGCTCAGCATCTCCACGGTCCACGGCATGTCTCATGTCCAGACACACAGGCCAGGGTCACCTCATTCAGGTTCAGTGGGAGTGTAAATGCGGAAATGATCTCTTAGCCCTGCTGATGGCACCCCCAGCTCCATCCACTAGAGTGACGCCTGTGTATTGTTGGACTGTGTTTTGCCATCCTGGGACTGAGCCTGTGTGTGGTGGGACTGTGTTCTGCTGTCCCGGGACTGAGCCTGTGTGTCATTGAGCTGTGTCCTGCTGTCCCGGAACCAAACCTGTGTCGTGGGACTGTGTTCTGCCATCCCAGGACTGAGCCTGCGTGTCGTGGGGCTGTGTTCTGCCATCCTGGGACTGAGCCTGTGTCGTGGGATTGTATTCCATCATCCCAGGACTGAGCCTACTGTCATGGGACTGTGTTCCGCCTTCCAGGGACCAAGCCCACCAAAAGCCTGTTCTTAAGTAGAAAGTCAGTGACTGGAAAGGTGTTCTGAGTTCTTGCTCTGATTCCTTTCTTATCAGCTGTTAACCAGCAACTTGGGTTGTCCATCTTTCTCTTTAGAAAATGTATTGGGAGATAGTTCAAATACATGAAAAGGGCTAAATGGTCAGAGGATCAATGTCCCGTGCCCCCACCCAGCCTAAGAGGCATAGTGGGCTTGGGGCCACTCCCAGGCCTGGGTTCACCATCACTCGGCTCCTCATCCCAGGACTGGGGAGTGTCCCGTGCTGGGGCTGGATTGCCTTCCGCGTCTCACACTCTTACTGCGCATGGATGTACCAGAAAGACTTGGTTTTGCTTTGCGTGTTTTTAAGCATTCTGTAGATTGTAACACTTATATATTATAGTCTGCAGTATGCTCCAACTTATTCAAGACCATACTTGAGATTCTTTGTGTGTGTATGTGTGTGTGTGTGTGTGTGTGTGTGTGTGTGTGTGTGTGTGTGTGTGTCTGATGAATCATGCCTGGAAAAATAAGTTTTAACCTTTATTGCTTTGCTTTTTTCTTCCCAAATTTTGATGTTCAGATTCACTACTATTTCCCAGGACTCAGTTTTAAAATGTTCAGTTGCTCTTCTTTCAGTGGGGTGTGAGCCTCTGTCTGCAGGGTTGGCGTGTCCTTGTGCCTCCCCCATGTTCTCAGCCCTCATCTCTGCTCTGGCACAAAGCAGATGTTCAGTAAGTATTTGTCAAGTGAATGCATGAGCAGTAGAGCATCCTAGTGGGTGCTGGGCAGTGTTGCTAAGGTTTAGAGAAGGCACTCAGGCATGTGCTGAATGAATGGGATGTATCGACATGAACCAAGACTCTGATTTCGTCACATTAGGAGTCTCCTTGTCACTTCCCATTCATACTTGAGTACATGGTCATTTGTGCTAATTATCAACAGAACATAGGAGGGTGTTCTCCACACCAAAGGGTGTTTTTACATTAGCAAACGAGGTATGTTTGTCCTCTGTATGGAGACCCATGAGAAAATTATTTATAAAGTATTGTGTATTTATTCTTACACGTTTAAACTTCAGGCACCTTCAGAGTCCTCTCTGTTGAATGAAGTTCACTTATTGAGATGCTTTTCCCACTGCTCAAAACAGTTTTTGAACTCATCCATTTTGATGCCTTTTAGCGCTTTAGCTGTTTTTTGTTGCACCTCTTTCACATCAGTAAAACGTTTCCCTTTGAATACTTTTTCAATCAGGGAAACAAATAAAAGTCACTGGAGGTGAGATCAGGTGAATAGGGAGGGTCAAAAACTGCTAAACACTCAGTGTGGTGTGGGCAAATGTGGGCAGGTGCATTGTCATCATGGAAGGACCAGTCACCTGTTTGCCACAAATCAGGAAGTTTCTTTTGTAAATCATGATGCAAAACCAAAGTTTTTATCTGGAAGTTTTGAGAAGGTTGAAGGTGACTAAAGTTTGAATGTGTAAGAATAAATACTCAATTTTTTATAAATAGATTCTGGTTTTTGAGGGTCCCCCTTCACATATAACAGATTATTTGCAAATCACTGACATGTTTTCTAGCCATTTTGCAAGTGATATCCCTTCAGAAAGTGCCTTAATTTCTTTTCTAAGTGGCAAGCCTTGTGATGCCAGTGACAAGACTGCCAGGCATGTTATCAACCTCTCTTTTGTTCCAGGCTATCAGGTTTTAAAAAATGTTATTTTGTTCATTCCATATTTCTTTGATTATTAGTGAGGATAAACACTTCTGACAGTGTTTGTTTGCCCATTTATGTATCTTATCTCAATGGCCTGATCAAATCTTTTGCCCTTTTAAAATTGGACTAGAATATAGATGTTGACTTGCAGGAGCTCTTTGTGTATGAGGAACTCTTATTCTTTGACTCTTATAATCTTGCAAATACCTTCTCCCAGGCTGTCATTTGTGGTTCTCTGTTTCTTTGCTTTCAGCCATGGTTCCCTGCCATAAAATCCTGACTTCTTCCTTTTTAGCTGATTAGTAATATTTTATAGAGTTGTGTTTTAAGAGCACCCCCCATGGTGTATTTCTCATCAAATCTCACCCATAAATTAGCATCCATTGTCAGCTTTTCTCTGAACCAGCCACCACTGTAAGAACAGGAAGCTCCTACTTCTGTCATTCCTGTTGTGTTTATTAGCTGGTGCTCTACTGCCAGGAAGAGCTTTTCCTTCTCCACCTCGCATTTCTGCAAGCATGCATGCATGCACACATGTGCTTGTGTGTGTATGTTTATATCAGTATGGACTCGTTTTAACAGACTGTCTTTTGACACTTTTATTACTTAGATGTGCAAATGGTTCCAGATCTGGCCAGTGGGAGTCCCTTCAGGGCATCTCTTGTTCTTCTGACATGTCCTCACCATTCTTTGAGCTCTGTCTTGCCTTCTGACACAATAAGATGTTCCTGGTGCATTTCCTATTTTCCCTGCACCCAGATCTCACATTGACTTGGAAGCCTTGTGTTCTTTAGTGAAAGAGGATATGGCGAGACTGGGCTCATTGCTACTGGGTGTCATTTCTTTTGGGACTTCTCAGTGGACAGACCTAGGAAATGTGTGTATTGTATGTGTGCAATACATGAACATAATTATATACACTATACACATACAAGCGTGTGTATATATACATACATGCATGCATCTATAACTGTTTCTGTATCTATCTGTGTATATATTTTAAACCATAAGTTCCTGCCAGGATCTCCAATTTTAATCTAACACCTCAAGATTCTTTCCAGAATCCCCCTATCCACACTTAAAAATAAATACCTCTTGTTGGATATCTCAATTACCCTGATTTGGGGTATGCTCACAATGTATGCATATTATATACATGTATCAAAATATCTCATGTATCCCAAACATTATACAATTATTATGTATCAATTTTGTAAAAACCCATCTCAACCTCATACCATTATTTTAACATACAAAGAAAAAAAAAACTAAATAGAGTCTGGAACACCTTAACGGTGCATGTTCACAAAAGAAAATCCATCCCGAGGGGAGCAGGGTTTGCTGGGTCCCCCAGGCCAAAGCTGCCTGCCATCCATTCTATGTAAATAAAGTTTTATTGGACCGCTAAAAACTAACAATAGAAACAAATCCTTCTCCAAGTGTGAGAGAGTTGTCTGTATCCCTCTACACACTTGTGGGTCTGCTTACTCACTTGTCTGTCATCAACTGCCCAAGCCTTCCTGCCATCTCCTTTGCCTGCCACACCCATGCCTACACCTCTGTACTTGGATGCCAAGCCCTGCCATTTGTGTTTTCAGTTTATTTGCAATGGTTTCATCCTACTAAAGTCCCCTGTAGTCAATCTAGCTCTCTTTCTAAATTGCTGCAACACCTGGAGCTCAACCCTTTCTCTCTTCTGTTTTTCTTAGCTGTAAAATAAGGAGGTTGGCTTATTTGACTTCTGAGGAAACTTTCAATTAAAAAAATTATTTCAATAATATTTTATAGTACTTGTTTCCTGTATCAGCAAATTCAAAATTTAATAATAAGAAGCCATGTTTCAAAATGTATCACTAGGAAATAATCATAAAGATTTATATAGACATATACTAATCACAATTTTATTAAGAATAGCAAAACATTTCAGGTAATGTAAATTCAAATAAGAAAGAATTTTTAAAGTAAATTTTGATCGATCAATGGAATTGAATATTATGAAGACATTAAAAATGAATGTTTTTGTACCTAGAAATAGTAAGCGCCATCTATGAGAAACCCACAGACAACATACTGCTAAACAGACAGAAATTGGAGCCATTTTCCCTGAAAACAGGAACAAGACAAGGATGCCCACTCTCACCCCCCCTTTTCAATGTAGTATTGGAAGTCCTAGCTACAGCAATCAGATAAGAGAAGAACATTGGGGGTATCCAAATAGGAAAAGAAGAAGTTATGTTATCCCTTGTTGCAGACAACATGATTCTATACCTCAGAAACCCAAGAGAATCTGTCACAAACCTCCTTGCACTGATCAAGGACTTCGGCAAAGTCTCAGGATGTAAAATAAATGTGCAAAAAACAGTCACATTCCTATACACTAACAATAAACAAACAGAAACCCAAATAAAAAGCACAATTCCATTCATAGTAGCCACAAAAAAATTAAATACCTTGGCATTTTTCTAACCAGTGACTTGAAAGACCTTTACAACGAAAACTACAATACACTTCTCAAAGAAATCAAAGATGACACAAACAAATAGAAAAATATTCCATGTTCATGGATTGGAAGAATCAGCATTGTTAAGATGTCCATCCTACCCAAGGCAATCTACAGATTTAACACAATATCCATTAAATTACCAGCAGCATTCTTCTCAGACCTGGAAATGACAATACAGGAATTCATATGGAAACATAAACAACCACAAATAGCCAAAACAACCCTCAGCAAAAAAAAAAAAAAAATGTGGGAGGTATCAAACTCCCAGACTTTAAACATTATTATAAAGCTACAATAATCAAAACAGCCTGGTGTTGGTATAAGACCAGGCATATAGACCAATGTAACAGGATAGAGATTCCAGAAGTGAAACCTCAATTTCTCAATCAATTCATCTTAACAAAGCCTCCACCACCAACCACTGGGGAGAGGAGAACCTATTTAGTAAATGGTGCTGGGAAAACTGGCTGACCACATGCAGAAGATTAAAACAAGACCCCTACCTATCACCATAAATAAAAATCAACTCTAAATGAATCAAAGACCTAAACATAAAACCTCAAACTATAAGAATCTTAGAAAATGCGGGAGACACCCTTATGGAAATTGGAACTGGCAACCAATTCCTGACCAAAACCCCAAATGCCCATGCCCTAAGAGATAAGATAGATAAGTGGGACCTCATCAAACTGACAAGCTTCTGCAAAGCCAAAGAAACCATCAGATGAGCAGGGAGACAGCCCACAGACTGGGGGAAAAATAATGGCCAACTCTGTCTGACAAAGGCCTAACATCTAGGATCTACAAGGAACTCAAATGTGCTGAAATGAAAAAACAAACAACCCCATTACAAAGTAGGCAAAAGATATGAACAAACACTTCTCAAAAGAAGACATATGAGCAGCCAACATCAAAAAATGCTCAGCCCCACAAGTCATCAAAGAAATGCAAATTAACACCACACTGAGTTACCACCTAACTCCAGTCAGGATGATCATCATCATAACTTAAAAAACAACAGATGCTGGAAAGGACGTGGTGAAAAGGGAACACTTCTACACTGTTGGTGGCACTGTAAACTAATACAACCTCTGTGGAAAGCAATGTGGTGATTCCTAAAAGATCTAGAAATTGACCTTCCATACTACCCCACAACCCCCCTAACTGGGAATATACCTGGAAGAATTCAAATCACTCTATAAAAAAGATAACCGTACACGTGTGTTTATCACAGCATTGTTCACAGCAGCAAGAACATGGAACTAATCATGCTGCCCATCAAAAGAGGACTGAATTTTTAAAATGTGGTACATATACACTATGGAATATTATGCAGCCATAAAGAAGAACAAAATCATGAAATTCACAGCAACCTGGATGGACTTAGAGTCTATAATACTGAGTGATCTTTCACAGAAGCAAAGAACTGAGTATCACATGTTCTCACTCATAAGTGGACCTTGAACAATTATCATAATACTATAAGAAAAGGATTGACAGTAGTGGGAAACTGCCGGGAAGGGAACGGGGAAGCGGGATTGGCAGTACTGGGAATCTGCCTGGGGATGGGGGGGGCACACCTCATCAACAAGGGTACCTGCATAATGAACATTTGTATACCTAGCTTTGAATTGTACCCCACATTTTTAAAATAAAAAAAATTAAAAGGAAAAAAAAACTAATACAACCTCTGTGAAAAACAATTTGGCAATTCCTACAAGTTCTAAAAATCAACCTTCCATACAACTTCACAATCCCCCTACTGGGAATATACTGGGAGAAACTCAAATCACTCTATGAAAAAGATACCTGCACACATATATTTATTGCAGCATTGTTCACAATAGCAAAAACATGGAACCAACTTGCTGCCCATTGCAAGAGGACTGGATTTAAAAAAATGTGGTACATATATATGATGGAATACTATGCAGCCAGGAAGAAGAGCAAAATTATGAACTTCACAGCAACCTGGATGGACTTAGAATCTGTAATACTGAGTGACCTATCATAGAAACAAAGAACTATGTATCACATGTTCTCACTTAAAAGTGAACCTTGAACAATTATTGTAACACTATAAGAAAAGAATTGGCAGTAGTGGGAATCTGCTGGGGGCGAGGGGGCACACCTCATCAACAAGGGTACATGCATAATGACCATTTGTATACCTAACCCTGAATTGTATCCCATGTCTTAAAAAAAAAAGAAAATTGAAATCTTTAATGATTCAAACATGATTATTTTAATTATGTCATATACATGCTAGCATTATGTATGTACTATTACATAGTATATATACAGTATATAATCAAAAATCATTGCAATAAAAGACAACTTAAGAGAATGATCCCCAATAAACATATATTTAAAGCTTTTTCACATTGGAAAAAAAAAGAAAAGAGTTCAGATGAAAAATGACTCTGGGCAACTCGTGCTGGCCCTTCCTGGGGACAGCAGGGGCCATGAAAGGAGATGAGACTTGCTGCCAAGCCCACACTGGGAGGAAAGACAGATGTGGAGACCCAGTGTGTCTTGGAGAACATCTCATCTATTCTGAAGAGTTCGCCTAAGTGTTCCGAAATGCAGAGTATCCGCCTAGAATAGAAAACCCTGCATCGGAAGACACTGTCACCGCAATGGTCATGGGTTGCAGAGATCACAGTCCCGCCGGGGAGACAGGCTTGAAGAACAGGAGGCAAGCAGAGGCTTCAGTGACAACTACGGAGAACCACAAAAGAGACATCAAAGGGGGGATGTCAGCTTCACTGCTGAGCGATTTGCCACATGAATTAAGATGAGAGAGATCCCGTCTGTTCCAAGCAATCAAGAGAGGTTTTTACGAACTAGGTAGGACTTGAGCTGAGAGATAGTGAGGATCTGAAGGAGGGCAAGAAAGTGTTTTCCAAATGGGGAGGAGGCTGTGGAGGGTGGTGGGAAAAACATAGGCCACATATGGATGAGGGGTGATCCGAAGCTTATGGCGTCACGCCCAACTCACTGTATGTAAATATCACTCATCTGCGCCCCCCAATGCCTGTTCTTCCCATGAAAACTTCTAAGCAAATAGATTGCCAAGATGTGTGATGTCAAAATTCCAAAATAAGGACTTGTTTTTAGATAGTTGTGAACTTTTGAAGCAACTGTCCCTGTCATGAGCATTGATTATTATTAGTAAAAAAGAAAAAGAAAAGAAAGAAAGAAAGGAAATTCAATCTTTAAGAAAAGAATTCAGATGAAAAACGGCTCTGGGCAACTAGTACTGGCCCTTGGCCCTTCCTAGGGTCATCAGTGGCCATGAAAGGAGATGAGACTTGCCGCCAAGTCCATACTGGGAGGAAAGAAAGATGCAGAGACTTGGTATGTCTCGGAGAACATCCCATCTATTCTGAAGGCTATGCCTAAGGGTTCCAAAATGCTGAGTATCAACCTAGAATAGAAAACCCAGCATCAGAAGACACTGTCACTGCAATGGTCATGGGTCGGAGAGTTCCCAGTCCTGCCGGGGAGACAGGCTTGAAGAACAGGCAGCAAGCAGAGGCTTCAGTGACAACTATGGAGAACCATGAAAGAGTCATCAAAGAGGGGATGTCAGCCCAGTCTTCGTGGACCAACGTGATGCCACCCACGTCCGCTTGACCTCTCTGAGCCTTGCTGTTCGTGCACAACTGGTAAACCCCCTCCCTCCTCCTCGTGGGATGTTCTGAGAGACTGCGCAGATACAAGGTGCTGTTCTCATTAAATCAAATGGCGTAACCACGTGTGAAACTGTCACAGGAGTCCTCAGCAGGTCCTCAAACTGTGAGTGGAATCAGAATTGAATTAGCATTAGTTTTAAAAGTCACTGAGCATTATCATCATCTCAAAGTGATATGTAAGTACAGAAACGAATACATTTGTTTCAGAGAATGGAAAAACCAAGGTCTACAGAAATGTCACAATTCCTTTGTGTTCATTGCTGTGTACTTAGCAACTAGCACCCCCATCTAGGACATAATAGATGCTCAATAAATATGTATTCAATGGATGAATGAATACTTCTCCCTGAGTTCCCCTGTAGTGTGCGCATTTGCAAGATCTTCCTTTCGCTGTTTTCAAGATATACAAGGGAGTTCAACAAGGTTCAACTTTCCTCTTTGGGGAAGGTATTTCATGTATATATAAGAAGGTTGGGCAACCCCTTCTGGCCCCCTCCCACTGTGGGAGCTCTTCTGTCCCTGCAATAAATCCTGCTTTCTAAAAAAAAAAAAAGGTTAACAGTGTATATCTAAATTAAAATTTAATAGGCCTTTGGCATAATCAGAAGTGCCTATTATCCAGTGTTTTTAAATGCTATAATAGGCACATTGTTAATCAAAAGTTAATATCTAGTGAAAGTAAAATAGATTCCCAAAGGATTTTGAAGCATTAAAGTAAAAGACATATCCCTTTAAAAGGTCTGCATCGTTGTGTCAATGAAAGACCTATAATACACACAGTAATGGTGATGGTAATGGTGATGACATCTACCATGAGCACACGAACGGTGGTGACACATTTTACAGTGAAAATTACAACTCTGTTTCTTTTTTTTTGAGTTGGAGTCTCACTCTGTCGCCCAGACTGGAGTGCAGTGGCCGCTCCCGGCCACCGCAGCCTCGACCCACTGGGCTCCGGCGATCCTTCCGCCTCAGCCTTTCGAGTAGCCGGAATTACAGGCACGCGCTACCACACCCCGCTGATTTTTGATTTATTGTAGAGATGAGGTCTCACCAAGTTGCCCAGGCGGGTCTCGAACCCATGGGCTCAGGCCATCCACTCACCTCAGCCTCCCAAAGGCGCGGGATTACAGCCTGAGCCACCGAGCCCGGCCACAACTCTGTTTCTTAATGGTGATCGTGCAGGTAAATTTGGGCACCTTTGCTGCCTATAATATCACCACCTGTGACAGTCCTTCAGCATTTGCCTAACCCCCCTACATTGTAAGCCTTGACATGGGAAGATTGTGCCCAAGCCTAAGTCTAAGCTTCAGCTGTTGGGTAGAACTTTGGCTGGCCTGCACCTGATGGCCCTCGGTCCTCTGTTCACATCCGCTGTCCCCAGGCCTTCTCCAGAAGATAGCCCTTCTCGTCCTGGAGATCTTATTTCCTCTCAGAGGAAACTGAGACGCCTCTCTCTGGACTTTGAAGCCTTTAATCACCAGAGACATTGCCAGGGCAAGGAGAACCAAGGTGCCCATACCAGGCCCTGTGCTTTTCAGTGGTGGCCACGCTTCTGCAGGACTGAGGAGGGTAGCAGGTGGGGAAAAAAGAAAGGCTCCTAGCTAATGCTAGGAAAGACCAGAAGGTTCTGCAGGAATCCATGTGGACAGCTTGCCTTCCAGCATTATAAGGACAAAGTGAAAGTCCTTCCTGCTTCCAGTGTCACCTGTAATCAAGACTTTTCATGATAAATTTTCCCTTGCAAAATTGTCTCCCACCCAGCTTTATTGCAGTACAATTGACAAACACTGGATCTATTGAAGGTGTCCAACGTGGTAGTCTGATATATGTACACATTGTGGAACTATGATCACAACGAAACTAATTAACATACCCACCATCTCTCAGGCCACATGTGTGTGGTGAGAACACCCAAGACCCACCCTCAGCAAACTTCAAGCGTACAGTACATGATTGCTAGCTATAGTCGCCATGCTGGGTCGCCATGCTGGGTGGGATTACTGCCTCCTATGGTAGTTCTGTTTTTCATGCTTTGAGGCCACTCCATGGTATTTTCCATGATGGCTGTGCTGATTTTCATTCCTACCAACAGTGTCCAAGGGCCCCTTCCTCTGCATCCTCACCAACATTTGTTATCATTTGTCTTTGACAGTAGCTGACAGGTGTGAGGCAACCCTCACCATGGTTCTGATTTGCATTTCCCTGAGGACTCGCAATGTTGAGCACCTTTCCTATGCCTGTCGGCCATTTGCATGTCTTCTTTAGAAAAGTGTCTCTTTCAGTCCTTTGCCTAGTTTTTAATCAGGTTATTTGAAGGGTTTTGCTGAGTTGTATGAGTTTTGCAAAATGTGTCCTTACTATTCATTTTGACATCATTTAGCTGTACCGTACTATTGGGGTAACAAAGTACAAGGTAACTTGCTCTAGGCTTTACCTGTTTCTTACAACAGCCCTGAATCACCTCCCACCTAGTACTGACTACTTTTTCACTGACTGCATCTGGAGGACACTCCAGAGCAAGCAGCCTGGCAGCACCAGGGTCAGAAAGGACATCACGGCCACTCACACACGTTGCCTCCACCCTGGCAACTTGCTTTCCCTGTGTCTCTTCCAATATCTGATTTTCCTTCCTCCATAACATATTTCAAAACCCAACTCCTTGTGGGAAAACCTTGATTAACCCCCTCCAACTGCCCCTTCATCCTCTAGCTGTGTCTCAGAGCTGGGCTATATTGCATTGATGGCCAGAGAGATTCTTAACGATAGTAGTGAAGACCTGTTAGGTGTCTGTCATGTGCCTAGTGCTCTGTTACGTATATTACATGTAGGAACTCTAGTCCTCGCAGTGGGAAGTGGGCTTTATTAGTTCTAATTTACAAATGAGGAAACAGGCTAGAGTGACGTGTTCAAGGTCACACAGCTACAAAGTGGCACGTGCAGGGTTCAGTCCATGGCTTGTCTGGTGGCCACACTTGTGCTGCTTCTCTTGCAGCAAACACCCTCTGTGAGAAGCATTGAGTGAGCAGTGACTTCCTCTGCGTCCCCACCCCCACCCGCCACTAGCACCAAGGAAAAGACTTGTCTCTCTTGCACATCCTCAGTATGCTTGTTGAGTTAAGCTGAACAGCTTAAAGCCAGAAGATGCGTCTCCCATTTTTAAAAATATATTCCATCCTTGTGCTCAGCACATAAGGTAACCATTAAATGTTAATGACTAAGTGAAATGGAATAAAATCAGTGTTGTGGTAGCCATTTTTAAACTTTAAGAGTTTAAATGTGCAACCCATACACAGCACCACAGCTGGGAGCGCCATATTGCTATTAAGCCAGAAGGTGGATTCACGGGATAGGAACATTGAAAACAGACACCACGAGAACAGCTAAGATGGCTTTCCAAGCCACTTTCTACAAGTAGCTGCTGCCCTCCCACCATAATTACTTCACAACAATTGGCCTGCTAGATGAGGACTCTCAACCAACACCTGCATCCCCGAGTTGTTTAGAACCGGGTCGAAGGTGGAGGTGGCAGGTGAACCAGGTAGAGTCACTCCTGCCCAGCTGGTCCCAGATGTGTGAGGACAGCCATGGAGGTTCCCATTATAGGTTTCATCTTTTGAGATGAACGCCTTTGTTCTTATAATTATGTTGATGAAACGCAATCCCACACCCCAACACATATGGATATCAAAATGCATGCTTGGTGAGGAGTGGTGTCTCACGCTACCAATTTCTGCTTCCTTTCCTTTATTTGCTCATAGCACAACATTTCCTACTTTTTGCCAAAACCTTCCTATGTTGCTTTTTAACTTAATTAAATATATAGGCAATTACTGACACCATCTGTCTTCATAGAAAAAGAACAAGAAGTAGCACAGAAGACTGGGATTCTGACGGCGATTTTAGCAAGCAAAACCTCCGATTCCACCACAGTCATATTCACTTTTAGGAACCTTTCTATTGTTTTAAACTATTTTATGTGTCTTAAATAATGAACTTAACTGTACTTGCAATGTGGTGGCTTTGGTATGATTTTTTTAAAAGAAAATATCAGGTAATCCATTGCTTTTTCAGTAAAACAAAAACTTAAACACGTCGTTGAACATCTGTTACTAGTACAGTCTAACACAGCACTTAAAATCCTTTAAAGTCCCTGAAAACCTTTATAAAGTTACATGAATCTTTTGCATAAATAGAACTGTTTTAACAATATGTATATTTCTTTAAACATATATTTCGCATTCTTAAGCGTGGACTGTTAGCGCTTCCCGTTGTTCCCAGACCTTATAAATGAATGAAAGAAATTACTTCCCTTGCCGGGCTCGGTGGCTCAGCCTGTAATCCCGCACCTTTGGGAGGCTGAAGTGAGTGGATTGCCTGAGCCTGCGGGTTCGAGACCCGCCTGGGCAGTGAGACCTCATTTTTACAATAAATCAAAGAATCAGCCGGGCGTGGTAGCACATGCCTGTAATTCTGGCTACTTGGAAGGCTGAGACAGAAGGATCGCTGGAGCCCAGCAGGTCGAGGCTGCAGTGGCCAGGAGTGGCCACTGCACTCCAGTCTGGGCGACAGAGTGAGACACCAACTCAAAAAAAAAAAAAAAAAAAAAGAAAGAAAGAAATGATTTCCCTTCCTGAGAGCCAGTCTCCTGGCCCATTCCTGCCCCACCCCAGAATGCCCACCTCACTGACGTCGGTTTTTAACCTTCATCGATTTTTCCGCACATCTTAACATGTAAATAATCTTAACCAGCCCACTGGAGCTTGACCCGGTTAAGCTGGGAACCAACACAAGACACAAGAACAAGTAAATTAACAAAATCCACAAATGCTCCCCTAGGAGGCACAGAAGCAGAAGAATAGGAGGAGCTTGGTGCCCCCTCCTCTTGATGGCCACTGCTGAAGAGGCCAGCACGTGCCCTCGGCTCCTCCAGGACCAAAGGGGCACGTCTAGAGCCCCATGTAGCAGCCACCAAGATCCTTCCTCTGTAAACAGAAGTGTGCCCAACAAGGGACGTTCTGAAGAGGTTTGAAATGAAGACACTTTTCACAGAAATGACGTGACGGAGCCTCTGTTCGTGTGAAAGACTTGGAGGGTGCCAAAAATATGCTGTCCCAGACTTGGGGACAGCACCAACCTATGCGTTTTGTATTTCTTCTTCACCTGTTGAGGAAGGAAATATGAAGAAAGTAATTTCACAATTTTTTTCTACATCTTGCCTCAGAGATTCTGTATGAAACGCTTAGCAGGTACAGGTAGAGCTAAAACTAAGAATTTATGGTTGTCTGCCTTGATTCAGGAAGCTTCTAGTGTATCCCACCAGAGAAAGCTATACATCCAGAAACAGTCCCAGAAGTTCAGAACGGGGGTGGAGAGGAAGGAAGGCCAGAACACCTCCCTTCCTGCTGCTGTTTTCATTTGCTGGAAATCAAGTCTCAGGACAGTGATGGCAGAGGAGGACTGGCTGTGGCAAGCAGCCTCCAGGTGAAGGTCAGCAGGGCAGAGGTCTGAGCTCGTGGAGCCCACAGAAGGCAGGCCTGAGAGATGCTTCTGGGGACTCCAGGGGACTACCAGTCAGCAGTTATTCAACTGGGGTTCTTCCAGGGCCTGAAAGCTCCACCCATGCAGTTCAGAAGGTGCCAAGGACACCGCTGACCACAGGTAGAACCTTGGCGCTTACCTGGATGGAAGGATAGCATGCTGTCCTCACATAGCGCCTGTGTTGTAAACTCAAAGTGCTTCACAGAAAATGACGGGGACAGTGTTAAGCCCTTGCCTAAAGGCCCCGGAAGCTACAAACCTCCAGCTGCAGAACCAGCGAGTGTTGGTGGAATCGCGAAGTGGCCGCCAGCACTGCAGCGCCCTCGCACATTCTGCCTGTCACCCCACACACCTGTCCTTGCCAGGCCGCGGAGTCACCAAGATGGCGTGTGATAGAGAGAGCCCTGACTTCAGAGTCAGGCAGACCTGGGCTTTCTTCCCAGCCCTGCCCCTCAGCTGTGGCACTGGACACATTTCTTGGGTTCGTTGAGCCTCTGTTTTCCCTTCTGTAATAGAGGCTATTAATACCCCTCTCATGCAGTGCCTGTGAGGAGGACATGAGAAAGCGCCATGGGGTCCTGCCCTTGGCAGACCATAACATGCCTCTGTGTCCTTCCTCTGTCCTTTCCCAAGTTCCTCCTTTCTAGACATTGCTGCCATCCAAAAGGAGGCCATACTGGGTTGGCAGAGTGCTGTATTTTTCAAATATTGAACCAAAAGTCGTGGAGGACAGATTCATCTCAGTGTTGTCTACAGATCCAGAAGGTTCTACTGTGATAACTGTGTGTTACCTGGGACCCAACACTCTACTCACATCAAATCTACAAGGACTTACTGGATTGTTGGATTAACTCGATGGGCTGAGGAAGTGTCCCTGTGGAAGACACAGAGCTGGGGGAGCCCTAGGCCACCGAAGGCAGGCTGAGGCGCTGCCCCCTCCCGGGATGAGGTGGAACATTGAGAACACAGCTGCCCTCTGCCATGTGCCCACTGACTGACCAGCCCATCTTCTCTCCCAGATGTGGCCATGTTTGGCCCACTTAGTCCAGGGCCAGCCTTAAAGGAGGCCTGTGTGGGATGCCAGGGAAGTGGACTGTCCTTAGAAGAGTGACCTCTGTCCTTAGGGCCAACTGAGGTGTTTGATAATACAGCGACATATTCCACTATGCCAACATGTCAACCCTTCCAGCCATGACCGCTCGCCGAGCCCCATGGGTCACCCTCGCTGGGCATCAGCTTGCTTTAGTGTTCTTTGAGGATTAGATGGAAGACAACCTAGAATATCATAGGCTCCCACACTCAGTGATTATTTACACACTCAACTAGATTCAAGCAAATGGCCAAACACCAGATAGGTAAGTGGTCATCTGAAGTGAGTTTCCTGGAGACTGAGCTGTGTGTGTACAAGCATGTGTAAATGGCTCTATTAAGATACAACTTTCTGTAAAATTCATCCTATTAAAGGTTACCTTTCAGTGGTTTTTCAGGTCATTCATAGATATGCAGACATCTTTTGTTATCTAATTTTATAACATTTTACTCACCCCAAAGAAGAAGTGCTGTGCCCATCCAAAGTCCCTCCCCGTGCCTCCTTCCCCTTGGCCCAGGAGACCAGTTCTGCCTCTGAATGTTTCTATTCCAGACACTTCCTGTAAATGGGGTCATGCCATAGGTTCCTTGGGCCTGGTTTCTTCCCCACTTAACACACTGCTGCCAAGAGCCCGTTGTGTTGTGGCATGTGTCTGGGCCATACGCTGCTGCCCTGGGTGACTGAGGAGCAACAGACGTGTCTGCTATCTGCTCACCAGCTGATGGGTGTCAGGTTGCTTCCACTTCTGGGCTGTTATGACAAATGCTGCTGTGAGTATTCACATATACATTTTTGCATGAATATGTGTTTTCATGCTCTTGGGTAAATACCTAAGAGTAGACCCAACGGGGCATGTGTTCACTCAGCATTTAACTGTTTGAGGAACTGCCTAACTGTTTTCCAAAGTGGTTGCACATTTTATAACCTCACTGGCAATGTGTGAGTGTCCGATTTCTCCATATCTTTGCCAACACTTGCTAATGTCCTTTGATCTCAGCCATCCTTATGGGTGTGAAGTGGCATCTCTTGTCTTGTGTTTTACTATTATTTATTTATTTATTTATTTATTTATTTGAGTTGAGTCTCTGTCACTCAGGCTGGAGTGCAAAGGCACGCTCAAAGCCACTGCAGCTTCAACATGCTGGGCCCAGACAATCCTTCCACCTCAGCCTCCTAAGTAGTTGAGACTAGAGGCACACGCCACCATGCCTGGCTGATTTTTTTTATTTATTGTAGAGATGAGGTCTTGCCAAGTTGCCCAGGCTGGTCTTGAATCCCTGGACTCAGGCAATCCTCTTGCCTTCATCTCCCAAAATGCTGGGATATCAGGCACGAGCCACCACATGCGGGTGTCTTGTGTTTTCAAGGAAGATTTTTTCCCCACATTATTTGACTGATTCGCCCAATAAGGACTGATTGGGCAGTGCATTATCAGGAGGGCCATGCTGGGTGTATAGCTGCAGACATGAGAAAGAGAGGCCACTGCTCTCAGTCTCATTCTCCTTCCGGAAGTTTTCCAGACGTGAACAATCTTGTCTTGGACTTGAAGTCCAGGCGCTGAACTCTGGACTAAACTTTGCTCCTGACCTGGTCTCTGGGACTACAGGTGCACACCACCACGCCTGGCTAATTTCTTTGATTTTTTTTGTAGAGACGAGGTCTTGCTATGTTACCCAGGCTGGTCTTCAACTCCTGGGCTTAATAGGTCTCCTGCTTTGGCCTTGTGCAGTGCTGGTATGAGCCACCACTCCCGGGCTAGATTTAATAAAGAGCAACTTGTGGAGCCTCACGCCTCAGGCTTAGGAGGCTAGAATAGACCAACTCCAGCAGAGCCCCAGCAGTCCACGTTTCTTGCCTACATATTCTGCAACCAAGTTGCTCTTTATTTAATAAATAAATTCTTGCCTGGGAGTGGTAGCTTATACCTCTAATCCCAACACTGTACAAGGCCAAAGTGGGAGGATTGCTTAAGCCCAGAAGTTCAAGACCAGCCTGAGCAACATACCAAGATCTCATCTCTACAAAAAAAAAATCAAAGAAATTAGCCAGGCGTGGTGGTGTGCACCTGTAGTCCCAGCTTCTCAGAAGGCTGAGGCAGAAGGATCACCTGAACCTAGGAAGTTGAGGCTGCAGTGGACTATAATGTGCCACTACACTCCAGCCCGGGTGACAGAGAGAGACCCCACTCAAAAAAAAAAAAAAATCTGGTTAACTGGAACCGTTGAGGAAACTGGAAGAAAAGACGAACTCATTGCACAGATCAGGGCCTAGACCACATGCTCACCCTCACAGGGAGGGGCCTCACTCGGCACACAGGCCCTCGATGTCCACAAGACTGTGGTCCCGAGTCCTCCCCAGGGATTGCACAACAGGTGCTGGAGTGGTCTGAAACTCAGCGCAGAACCTTCCAGAGACCATTTGTAGTAACTTTAAGGAGCACGTCTCAATGAAGCAGATTATCCTCCAGCCTGACACTCAGAGAATGAAAGCTAAAGAGGGGAGCAGCGATTCATGGGGTGGGTTGCTATGTTGGACGGCCGTGGAAGGCACATGTGCGTGACCAGTCCCTGAGACCTGGCTGGTCACGAGAAGTGGCCGTTCACTTGATGTCAAAGTAGGAAAGCAGCCTTTCAAAAACTCGTAATAAAAAAGAAAGGAGAGCCATGAAAAGACATGAGTATGTACTCTGTCTTTGGGAATATAAACAGCAGCGGTTGGGCCGTCATCGTGAAAGTGATGAGGGGTCATCAGGGTCCAGAGGTGGCAGAAGCAGCTTGGAAAAGGAAGCAGAGACGGCAAGAGGATATCCAAAGGTTGGCGACTTTTTTTGATAGAGATGAAATATATAAATACGTCTGCTGATAATGAAGTTTTAAATTCAAGATGTTCCATCTGGGATCCCCAAATTGGTTTTGAATAGAGTTTCAAATTCTTTCAGAATATCCTAAAGGGATTTCCAGAGTCATAGAGAAGCTTCTGGCCTCTGGAGAAAGTGGTCTATGATTGGGCATCCTAGAAAGAGGGTGGCGGGCTTGATTCTAGCTCGTCCCCAGCCATGGGCCCTGAGCAGCTGTCTGACGGCCCAGAGTCCTCACTGTGAAGCAAAGATGAGGGTGCAGGCATTCGGGTCAACCAGGCCATGTCGCTTCAGGTTGCGCAGGGCCCTGGGCAGGTTTGGTTTTGGAGATTCAGCCACTCTACAGCATAGCAGATGTGTTCAAATACACCCTGTGGGGTGTGATTCAGACATCACTGTGTATGTGTCATGTTGTACTTGACTGACATGTCCCATCTTGTTGATATTTTAAAACATTTATTGTTATTTTGCAGCTTAATTTTCATATCTGGAAGCCAGTGACATATTTTTTTCAGAGTCCAAAACCTGCAAAGGCCTTTGAAGTTCTGGCAGCCCTGGTGTTCTGGCCACCTGGCCTGATACTGGGCCAGCACCTGGTCGTCTGCAGCCTCTAACACCAGCAACCCCCAGACCCATGCGAGACAGAGTCCAGAGTGGGCGATGGAGAATGGAGCTCTGGTTGCTCAAAGACAGCCTAGCCCAAAAGGAGGAACAGGGATGAGGGGAGGCCTCAGGACAACACCACGAGTCCCCCTTACTGGCCAGAGTGCCGCCTGGTCCCCCACGTCAGCCGCTCTCCCACACTCTGCAAGAGACTGGGCGATCCCAGAAGCCGCCACTAGGTGGCAGCACGCTAAGAGCGCCATCCCCTCGGCCTGTTGACTTTTTCAATGTCATGCAGACAACGCTTACCAAATCCCAGAATGACGTTGATTGTTACTAGTTGAAAATTCTTACTGTGCGGTCTCCCAGCACCTTTAAAATTAAGACTCAAGTGTGTTGTTGGCCACGGCGGAGAACTCAGTGCTGTCAGGTGAGTCGGTGACCTGAGTGGGAGAGAAAGGGCAGCCGGCTAGTAGCCATCCAAGAAGGCCTTGCCTGCCCTTCCAAGAGCTGAGGTTCCCAGTGACACCCGGGGACTCAGTGTGCCCTACATTTGAAAGCAGCAAGAGCATGGAAGCCAAGAGCCTTGAGAGAGTTCTGACCCCTGCCCAGCCCACTCTCACAGTTAGATGGGGGAGGTGTCGGCAACAGGTGTGTGTCTATGGCCCCCTTTGACAGAAAAAGAGCAGGCCCAGAGGGGTGGAGGTTGCCTCAGGCCACACAGCACCCAGCAGGGCCACATACCCAGGGTGGCGGGTGCACCTCAGTCCAGCAGGCCCCACCTACCAAGCTCCAGCCCTGCCAGGGCTGTCACCCTCCAGTGCTGTCTCTTCCACTCCCTGCTGCACCAACCCATCCTTCCAACCTTATGGTATCCTGGCCTCCGCCTCCATCCCCTAGGGAAGGCCTCGGGTCCCTCAGACCTTACCTCTCCCAGTCAAGGAGCATCATGACCCCAGGCCTCTGAGTGGGGGCAGAGACACAGACACTCTGCCTTCTTCCCACACCCAGCCACGCAAGGCTCCTAACATCACAACTGAGAGGGGAGAAAAGTGCCGAGGCTTCAGCCACCTGCCAGAATGCCCTCCACATGCAGCTCACACTCCACAGCCACCAAGGCCTGGCATGCCCTCCAGCTAACCCTGGGCAGTGCCCCCCTCGGGAAAGGGCAGCCATCTCAGGAATGTCTGTGACTTCCCTCTTCCTCACACCCTCATCCATCCTGTCATCCCTTGGGTTGACCATCCCTTGGGTTCTACTTCTGAAAGCGTCCGTACCCACTTCTCCCACCCTGCACTATCGCCATATGCCTCAGCCATGTCACCTCTCACGCCAACGTCTGCCGCATCTTCCCACCTGAGTTCTGTTTCCACCCTCTGAGACCCTGCTTCCTCAGCCAGAGTTTCCCTGGTTAAACCACAGCTCTTTACTCAGCACCCTCAGTGAACTCCCAGCCTCCACAGTTGCAACTCAGATGTGGCCCTTGGCTCTGTGCTTAGCTAAAGCAGTAAGGACAGAGGGAGCCTTGGCCCACCCACCTGGTGTCCCTGGCAGCCAGGAGAGCGGCAGGCGGCCTGGCTTCTGTGGCCCAGCCAGAGTTGTGGCCCCGCAGCTTGGTCTTGCTCTAAAGAGAGCGTCCACCACATTCGCTGGTGCAGGTCTCGGGTATGTGTGACCCCCTACTTATAACTGCAGCGAGCTTCATCTGTCAGTGTTAATGTTGACGGGGAACACTGTTACATTCTCATTAGTTTTTTCTACCTACAAAGCCCTGTTGTGCAGTTAACTTTCTGTCCTCCTCTTGTTGTTTTGCAGATCTTCCTAGGTCATCAAAAGTTATCTATAGCTGCTATCTCTCATGACAATGTCACAGACTGTCCCACCACTGGGATGTGTCATAATCTTTTCAAAATGTTAGACAGCTGCAGTTTTTCAATAAAACAAATAATTCTATTAAGGTGAATATTTTTTGTATTCCTCGTGCTCTTAAGTCCATGATGGAAATCTCCCCAGCAGTCTAGCCATTTTTAACAAAATGATTTTTGAGTGTATCAATCCAACAACCAGTGACAAGTGATTTCTGAAAGACAGCTGAGATACCTGTAGGTTCTCGTGGCCTCTGGCACCTGGCTCTGCAGCCCAGGGCAGACTGTGTGGCTCCCCCCATGGGAGCTGCTCCATTTATAAAGGAAACTGATGGTGTCAGGGGACATTCAGGGTATCACTAGCCTAACCTCAGTGATGATGTGCCCTTGCCCTCACGTCTAATCAGGTAACCTGTCCAGCCAGTCAGTATAGGTCACCATAAGCAAGTCACGCCAAGGCCAGCACCCAGACATTGTAAAACCCACTCACTCTACCCACACACTGTCGGCACCCTGGCACAGGCCTCCGTCACTGCCCACCCAAAGTGGGACGGGGGTGCCAGTGCTGAGAGAGACTCAGCACTGGAGAAAGCATCACAGTCCCACATCAAGGGCAGTTTGAGTGGGGAGTGTGAGCACTTGGGGCACACAGGAAAGGTACCCGCAAGCATCTATGCATTTTCCTCTGGAACCAGCCTCTAAAGACCCTGGTCCCCAGTCCCAGGGACACATCAGGGTCACAATGCGCCCGTTGTGGGCCCTGCCCAACACTGGGTCCTGCGGAGGACAAAAGCCTGGCAGCTTCCCTGAAGGGCCGACAGTCCAT
Source organism: Carlito syrichta (assembly GCF_000164805.1). Taxonomy (NCBI): domain Eukaryota; kingdom Metazoa; phylum Chordata; class Mammalia; order Primates; family Tarsiidae; genus Carlito; species Carlito syrichta. The sequence continues at coordinate 523,374 of NW_007046029.1, forward strand.
AGGGAAGAGGAGCCCTGTTCACAAAACAATGGGCCTCGGGCGGTGTCCTCAGTGGAAAAAAACAGATGGAGAACACGGCAGTTATCTGAGCAAATCCGGCAATCCTGCTGTGAGCTAGAGGCTCCAGAAAATCCATCCTCTTGCCTGTGAGCCAAGGGCCTGGGCTGCCCACAGAAGCTCATGCACTATGGCTGTAGAAATACAGTGCTCTGTGGTCCTAGGCAGATGTGAAACCCACTCTGACCTCAGGACCCCCACTGGTGAAAGGGAAATCAAGTCATACCAACCTCACCAGACCCACCCGCTGCTGGACAGAGTTGTCAAACAGGTGAGCCAAGAGCTGAGGGCCACCAACCCGGGACCTCCAGGACCCACCCCCCAAAGGGAGGTGTTCAGTGGTCACACGCAGCATCTGTGTTGAATGTTGTCACATAGAAGGTGAGTCTAGGTGCCTGTGTTTCATTTTGTTTCCAGAACCCTGTGTGGTTGTGTTAGCTTCTTCTACATGTCAGGCTCCCAAGAATGCGAGAGCTGAAACAACTCATCCAGGTCACCAGAAAGGACCAGATTCAGACTCTTTGACCCCGGGTTCTCACTCTCCCTGCACGGTGCTGCCTTCCTGTTAAAATCCTTGTCACCACACAAATATTAATCATGTTTGTTGTACGTGTGTCCCATCGATCGTAGGACACTAAGGCATCAAAATAGAAGCCCTGAGAAAAGCCTGACATCGAGAGCTGCACGTTCACTTTCTGGATTGAGGGGAAGAAGCTGTCCCCATCTGACTTCATCTCACCCATCCGGCAGGAAATTTTTAAGTTGACAAATAAGATATTTACCACTGCAACAGATACTTGGCAGTCAGTTTTTAACAATTGTTGCAAATGTGATTTATTTGCTATTAGAAAAGGGCATTACTGTGCGAATATGACTCCTGAAATTAGCTTCAGTTTAGCAAGGGGCCTTGACAGCTCGACCCCTTAATATTCTTCTAATGACACCATTTACATTCAATGCTTACTCAGTCACTCACGGCTGGATCCGTGTGCCGGGGTCCACTCTAGGGCAGATGTACTGTGTGCTTTAGCACACAGAGTTGGCGAGCGGACGCAAAGATCTTCTAAGAGGGAAGCTGTTTAATCAAGTCTCAAGCAAAATGTGTGTGTTTCCAACTTCCTACAGTGAAAATGCATTACTGCTAATTACCGCGTCCTCTAGAAACGCAATCCTTCATGTTTGCCCCACAAGACGTCTCCATGGCATGGGCTATATGAGTGGGAGCATGTTGGGTCCTCCACAACGTCAGCCTCCGGTTTGACCGGAGGGTCCTCACAGGGTGAGTGTTGGCAGGGCCAGAATCAAGTCCATCCCTCCAGCAGGCAATGGGGAGAGGGCAGACTTCAAGCCAGGCAGAGTGCTTCAGATCCCAGCACCACCACTTCCTAGCTGTGTGGACTTGGGTGCCTCCCTGAACCTCTGTTTCTTCGTCGGTGACATGGGGCTATTATTCTTTTAGGTAATTATGAAGATCTGTGTCAAGTTCACTATAGGTGCCTGATGCCTGGGGGCCAGGTGTGTTTTTATAGCTTGTGTAACGCTCACGTGTCACCTTCACAGTCAGCTTGGCATTCTGTCTGCCTCAGTAGTACTTTGTTGATTGTAGAATTGTCGTTCTAGTGTGACTGTTCTAGTGTGTGGTGTCGTTGAGCAGAGTGTGTACATGTTGGGGCCTTGCCTCCTTGGCGGCAGCACCTGTGCCTGTTGACGTTTGGCTCCGGTGGTGAGGACAGTGGCAATTCCTTGAACACTGGACCAAGGGGGATTCTAGGGGCACTTCTGGGTTCAGTGTGGGATGGGGAATGGCAAGGGCCTTTCGTCTTGACCTGCCCAAGGAGAGGGAAGGGGCAGCACCGACCTGCTGTTGCCATTGCCAGTTCAACCCCAAGTCGGCGCTCAGTAAATACTTGTCCAAGGACTCAGTGGGCGTTGCTTGGTGGTCTCATCGATGTCTCTTCCTGGCCCACGTGCCCACTTCTCAGAACACTCTCACTGTCACTGCACCACAGAGTTCCTCTAGTACTCCTGTGGCACAGTGGGGCAGGGTGTGTCACCAGCTGCCATCTGAGGCACTGTGGGGGTCAAGCCAGATGCTCCTGCCACTCATGATACAACGGAGGCAGAGCCAAGTCCCACAAGCCCCCCGTGTCTCCTCTGTGTGTCACGTGAAACCCCCAGGAGGCTGCCGCTGCCTACCCCACAGAGTGGGCAGCTCCTCCTCCTGGCTCATGTTCCTCACTGCTCCCTTCAGTTCCCACCCTCCAAACTCCTGCCTGGTCTTGTCTTCTTGCTAGGACATGTTGCACTGACCACCTTAGGAATGGCAGGCTGCGGGTGGAAAACTCCATCTACATGAAATTTTTGGGACAGGGCAGCTCCTCCAGATTGTTGTGGCCAGGTGTGTCCACCTCTGTCACCTCTGATGGGAGCCTTGATTCTTCCAGTTAGAGCTGGACTCCATCCCTCGTTGAGATGGGAGAAGCAGACACAAAGTCACTTTCTCCACACATCCACAGCTGCCAGCCACACTGGGCCTGGTTGGGGTCAGGGATTTCTCCACCGCCCGCTAGTCTCAGCCCTCTCCACGGCTTCTGTTTCAATCAGGTATGGGCAACCGGCCTCAACCTCTCCTACAGTGACCAGTTGGCCCTGACTCAGCTCACCCTTTATTTGACCAATGGTCATCTGGACTGCCATGTGGGCACCCTGGAAGTGCCACGCTTCGTTCCAAAGGAAAGGAAGAGAACCCCCTGCACTCTACCCGAGCCGGTAAGCAGTGAGGCTTCCTGATGTTTCTGCAGGTGGCCACATCCAGCCATGCCGTCCATGCCAGGCTTTGAGGACAGAACAGAGAAGGATGCTTGGGAAGTCCCTGGCCCTCTCTGAAATGGGCCTGGAAATGTGCATGTATCAGTCGTAGGAAGGGAGAGGGCATTCCAGAAAGGGGCGCTAGCATGGAGGGTGGACGAGCATGGGCTACCCTCCCCTCACCCTAGGCGGGTATGCATGCAACCTGCGGTATGCCAGGACCTGCAGTGTGCCAGGACCAGAGGTGTGCCAGCACCCACGGCAGGCCAGGATTCCTGATAAAACCCACCAGGGAGAGGGGAAAGCAGCACCAGTCTCCATCTTGAGTTTCAGACCCTGAGGTCCAAGATACTGCAGAACATCTCTGCGGAGGCCTCAGGGCCACGCCCCCAGTCACACGTGTCATCTTCCCCATCCTGTGCCTCCTGCTGGTACGCCTGGCAGAGGCTGGTATCCAGTTAGTGCCAGATCCTCAGAGTCTTGCGACTAAGATGCCCCAACACAGACCCCTCACTCCCCCTAGGAGGCAGCCTCCATTCTGGCCTTCGTCTCACACCAAGGTTATCATGGCTCCTCATGGATTCCCACCCCATGTCTCACTTCCCTCAGCCCAGACACACAAGTGGGGAGCAGATGTGAGTGTGTCACTCCCCTGCGGATGACTCCAAAGGGACCCTGGTTGTCTTTGGGAAAACCCCACCTTCCAACACTCTGCAGGCCTCACGCCTGCCTCTTCCTGCAGCTGCGGCCTCCTGTCTCATCTTGAGCCCATGGCAGTAGCACCTGGGGACCCAAGGGCATGTCTCCATGGGACCAGGAGCTACTTGGTCAACAGGCCGAGCTGGTCATGGAGAGAGAGTGGAGGTCACGAGGACCAGGCACCCTAGGTGCATCCATGTGGAGCCACAGTGTCTGAGGCTGTCAAGGCATCACCCCTCCCCACAACGGTGGCCCCGCATTCTGAGCAAACGAAGCTTACCTGGAGGCCAAGCCTATCAAGCAGATGCAGGAGGAGTCCTGGGGCAGGGCCCCCATGCCAGTGTCCAGAGGAGCTGCTCAGAGCAGTGTCTCCTGCCTCTCCACTGACCCCTGGGTCAAGGGATGCCTCTGCATTTGAAGAACCCTTCTTTGGCTCTTCCCAGGGTCTCCACTCATCCCAGAGAGTGTGCGGTATCTTGGAGGCTCAGGCAGTCTCCTCCTCATCCAGCTGTCCAACGAGAAGCAGTAATGACCTTGTTCCTGGGAGTCCCCTTGACCTAATGCTTATTAAGGTGAGGGGCAGAGTCAGCCTGGAGGGGAGAAACAGACCTCTTTGAACGAGGTCCCAGGACCTCAGCAAATCTCCCAGGCCCTACCCCCACCTATGGCCTCCATCCTCACCAAAGGGCCCACAGACCTGAAGTTCATTGTAGAAGGAGAGACAGCCATCGGAAGTGAGCCCTTTTAGGAGAGGCAGCCACGGGATGCAAACCTTTCTGAAGAGACAGCCGTCAGACATGAGCCCTTCTAGGAGACACAGCCATGGAATGCAAACCCTTCTAGAAGAGACAGCCATGGGACACGAGCCCTTCTGGGAGAGATGACTGCCAAATACGGGCCCTTCATGGGATGCGAGTCCTTCTGGAAGAGAGAACCATGACGCAAGCCCTTCTGGGAGAGACAACTGTCAAATGCAAGCCCTTGTGAGAGAGACAGCCATGGGATGTGAGCCCTTCTGTGAGGGATGACTGTCAGACACAAGCCCTTCTAGGAGAGACAGCAATGGGATGTGAGTCCTTCTAGGAGAGACAGCCATGGAACGCAAACCTTTCTGGGAGAGGCAGCCATCAGACACAAGCCCTTCTAGGAGAGACTGCCATGGGATGCGAGCACTTCTGGGAGAGACAACCATGGGACATGAGCCCTTCCAGGAGAGACAGCCATGGGATGTGAGCTCTTCTGGGAGAGACAGCTGTGGGATGCAAGCCCTTCTGGGAGAGTCAGCCATGGGACACAAGCCCTTCTGGGACAGACAGCCATGAGATGCAAGCACTTCTGGGGGAGATAACCATGGGACATGGGCTCTTCTGGGAGACATGGCCATGGGATTCGAGTCCTGCTAGGCGAGACAGCCATGGGAGAGAAGGCTGTCAGACGTGAGCCCTTCTGAGAGAGACAGCTGTTGGAATTGAGCCCTGCTGGCCAGTGAGCCTCACACACACCATTTCTCAAGAAAGTTGGAAACTGAGTGTTGTTCCACCCCAGAGACACCGCAAAGACTGCTCACGCCTTGGAGCCTGTCACTTCAGAAGCAGAAGCCCCGCCCATCTTCTGCATGTGGCCTGTCTTTCCTGATTACGGCAGCGCAGGGAACACTCTTGCACATGGAGGGAGGTGTATGACCTTCAGTGGAGCCGGCATCTCTCCAGTAGCTGAAGCAGCTCTGCAGGGTTTGTGATGTAAGAGTAGATTAAAAGTGCTTTTGGTGTCGGAACGATAGAAACCATGTTCTCACCCTGGTGCCACTGTGTTGTATGCACACACACTCCTGTGCATATGGACACACGTGAACACACACTCCCAGGCACATGGACACACATGAGCATGTGCTCTTGTGAGCG